>NC_051154.1:310447937-310587936 GCF_013339745.2 Dermacentor silvarum
ATTTATTTAAGGACCAAACATGTCACGCGTTGCTTGATGAACATTGTTCATTTCAGTAGACATCTCAATCTTCCCAGAGAATCCCCCAGTTCTATTTTCCCACTAAACACTTGAACAATTTAGGACAGAAGGTCTTGTCTGTCCACTAATTTTATTGCAACACACATTTATATTAAGCGACCTAAAAATTCATATCCAGCTTTCGCGTAGTGCTGACAGCCAAACTGTATGCAGCACGCTGGTTATCCATCATACTGAGCCCGTGGTGGCCTATAGAGGGTTTGACGTTGCGCTTCAAAAGATGAATTTGCGGTATCAAATCCCGTCACGGTGACTGCATTTCGATTAGAGCAGCTGCAACAAAGGCAGTGTATCGTTCATTTTGTGCGCGTTGGATTACTACAGCGTGACTCACATTCATCGTGGTTTTTCCCAGAAAAATATCCATCATGCCATGTCCATGCAGCACCCCCTGAAGACGGCGCCCTAATTTCAGCCCGAAGCATTTCCTTATGTCCCGGGCTGTTTTCTGGTTTCTGTGACATGAGCGGGTATCTAAGACATGAATCATGACACGGGACGCTTCTGGCATATTGCGGATCGCCTAATTGCCATGCGGCTGTTCAGTAAAGTGAAAGAATTCATTTCGTTTTCCCGTGAAAAGTGAACAGCGAAATCCGCTGTGCTGTCACAAATTGAAACCTGATAAAGGGTTCCCCCTTTAATATCTCTCAGGATGGCATCTCCAGAGACACACTGCTCTAAAACTGAGGCCTACGTCAAGCTTCCCTTTGCGGTGTCTAGGACCTCACCTATACAAGTATTGAAATATTGCTTATCACTCTCGAATTATCACTTCAAGCTTCTAAATAACCATCCATTCCATTGCTACGCACCCAGATTTTTGTACCACAAGAAAGATGATCAAGGTTGTCAGACTAGTGCTGTTCGTGGAAAAATCAAGGTCCATTAAATATGTCGCGAAGCTTGGAACAAAAAGAATGCCTATATCTATTGCCAGATATATCAGTTAATGGTGCACGATTGAAGCGCGACTAGGTGAGGGGGGGGACAAACACTGAAACTAGAAAACCTATATGAAAAATTAGTTCGAAAATTTGTCATCAAACACTGTCATACCAAAAATATACGGTTTCAAAATTTGGTTGTACTAAGAACAACAAATGTTATTTTTTCCATTTCACAATTATCCTTCTTGGTGACCCCTCCCAACCAGTAACCCTGGCGCAAGACTTGGCATAACTGCGCAGAGCCAGCTATTTTTGTGGAATGGCGTTGTTCACTTCAACGTGGTGGTTTCGTCCGAGCTTTTTTGAAGCGAAGCTTGTATTGGCTCACAAGTTTCGGTGGATGTTGATGAAAGGTCGCGGGATCGAATCCCGGCCAAGCCGGCCGCATTTCGATGGCGGCGAAATGCGAAAACACCCGTGCACTTAGATTTAGGTGCACGTTAAAGAACCCCAGGTGGTCCAAATTTCCCGAGTCCCACTACCGCATGCCTCATAATAAGATCGTGTTTTGGGCACGAAAAACCCCATAATTAATTAGGTATTGGTGGTGTTGTCGTGGTCACGAAAAAAAAGTCACAGTTTCGCCTGAAAGGCGAAGCATCAATTGCGATAGCAATTATTAGAGAGCTATAAGGAGTAGGGACACTAGTTTTATCGCCTGCATAAACTTGACACATTCGCTTACTAACTGAATTAACAAGCGTGGTGTCGCGCGCACAAGCGAACATGAATAGACTCGATGACCGCAGACAAGCACTGTAAAAACGGGCGTGGGGAAGCGCGGCCGCCGCAGCGAGCGAAGGGGTTCGTGCGGTCTATCGCTTCAACGGAAACTGAGCGGCCTACGCACAGCGCATAGAAAGGTAAGAGCCGTTGAAGATGGCTTTCAACATACGGTAAGCGCGACAACACCGGCAGCCGGCACAGGCGCAAAGTGCAAGGACGCATTTGTTGGCAGAATGTAAGCCTCCCCCCCTCCTCCCTCCCTCCCTCCCTTCTGCGCTACCTTCCCGCTTTGCTCCTTTCGCATGGGAGATTGCATCGCCAGTTAACCTTGCGCCCGGTTGCAAGATAAGCATTTGGTGTCGCAGCACAGCGTCGCCCCGCCCCCTATCTTCCTCCCTCCCTTACCCCCACAGCCTTTCGGTCGATGAAAGTCGCGTTTCTCTCCGCTGTGCGTTCGCTCTCCGTGAAAGCGCGCGTCCCCTGCGCGTTTTCACTGGCACATACGCCGCGCAGCGACGATTTTATTGCCCTTGGACTTTATACAGAACCTCACGGCGACGGTGACGCCGACGGCAGAAAACCGCTTGAATGTCCATGTAATTGGTATCGCAATAAAAACCCGGCTGCTCCTCAGTAGAGCAGCTCTTCCAGCTGCGCCGGCGCCGGATCACTGACGTGAGCAGCCAATCAGGGTCGTCTAGTGTGTCGCGGGGAGGGAAAGGGGGTTGGCGCGTGCTCTGCCGGGCTTCCGTCGCGACAGATCTGTCTCGGCGATCTGTTGGGGACCACCGCGTGGTGCGTTCCGCCGAGGTGCCGGCTGCGTTTGGACCAAGGCGCCCCGAACTCGCTCGTCGTCCGCGAGTCGATTCTAGCGTGAGGGCTTAGCATCAGCGAAGAGCCGCGAACCCCAGGTTGCGGGAGCACGATGTTGAGGCCGAACGTCAGCGAAGAGCAGCCGAGCCCAAGTTGCGGAAGCGCGATTTTGCAGCCAAACGTCAACATCGTCTTGCCCTCCAGGAATCCGACCACGCTGGTGCACGCCTCGGCAACGCTAGCCTCAACTTCCCCGGTTCGACGGCCAGATTCCAACGCGAGTTTCTCAACATGAACTTCAGAGGCAGTTGAAGTGTTTGTGACCGGTTCTGGTACGAGCAGAACGTTTTACTTCGTTCGGAGGAACACCGAAGAAACACACAAACTTCGCTTACCCCCATTTTCCTGTAGGGGAAGTGGTTGGTAATTTTTATTTCCTTGCGTGTTTGTTCAAAGCGTACCGTCCGCTTCACATTAAACTTTGCATGACATTCATTCGAGAAAGGTGTGAGCGCAGGCTTTTTGTTATCGTGCAAGTTCACGGCTGCGGCATCCGGCGCGCTGCCTCTCGTCGTGACGATAAATGCAGAACGCTCCCGAAGAAAGGACGCGCCTGTTCACTTCACTATGCGTAACACAGGCGCTGAGCGTCCGACGGATGCGAAAATTAGTAAATCGAATGTTATAATGCGGGGCAACGCTGTTTTGTGTGATAACTCATGGATATGAACACATGGTGTCGCAAGGAGTTTCGAATGATTCTGTGAAAAAGTTTGGCATATGTGTCTGTACTTAACGACTGTACGTGTGCTGGCCATACTTAATACTTTTCATCCAGTGAAACATGTGTTTATTGGTTAGTTAAATTGGTTGCATTGATCTAACGGATAAATGCCAATTTGCTTTTAAAACCTCTGTGGCACTGTCATTTATTTCCATACTATTCGCTCACCTTTCTGAGGAACATGGTGGATAAATATCCGTCAAAACAGCCTAATATGTCCACAGTGAGACATACGCCTCTCCAGTAGTTTAATGACACCCTGGTTCTTCAGTTGAGTTGAGCAGCTCCACGAAATCTTAAAACGTTAAGCTCAACTAGTACACCCCGCATAGGTCTATTCAATTGTACCATTCCCACATAGCTCGCCGCAGCCTCGAAAGAAAAACTGCTGGCGTAGCAGTCGAAATGCCCGACGTTAAAAAATTCACACATTCGCGCCAAGCAGAATAAGATTGACGTCAGAGCCATTTGAGGTTGGGACGTCAATTTCTTTTTTTTTTTCTTTGTGTTGTATTACGTGTTTCGGTGCAAAGGGCAATTTTTGTGAACATCGCCTTCTGTACAAAGAGGTGTCGTCATATACAGGGTGTTATAGGAAGACTAAGTGATATTTAAATACAGCCCCTTTGAAATAAAAGGATGGCTCTTTCGGAGACATGCCGTCGGTGGTGACGACCATGGGGCGACGGGGAATACATCATGATTAGTCATTAATTCACACAAAATTTTACTTAGCTTTTTAAGATTTCGTTTCAGGGGGCTCATCGTAAGTGGGAAATTGAAGCGAGGTCCCTACACGCTAAACACAACCTTGGACCACAAAAAAGGCGTTTACCGGCGGAACTGTGGCACCACGAATTTAGGCGATCAGAGCGTGGGAAACGTAAACTTGGCATCGTCAATTTTCGGAGTTCTGGCAGTCCGCTGGCAGCCAGACGGCAGTCAGCTAGTTTCTGTCCTGATAGGAAGTCACGTAGGTTGGGATCCCAAGACAACCCGAAGCGGCCCGAAGTTAGCAAAATCGAACGCCCGGACAGCTGGCCCAGGGATAAACGTAAACTTACTACCAGCATGGCAGCTGCCTGCGACGAGGCGAGCGCGGGCTTCGCCTAGTCGTCCAGTTTATGCGTTGCCAATTTGAAAAATATAGTTGTATTTGGGGATACGATCACTTTCCTGAGATTTCGCGTGGCTCGGTACAGTACGCGCACTGGGCCAACTTCACTTTTCAGACCCAAACGAACGGCCTGCGACGCGTCCAATGCGAAGACGCGAAATCGCGCGTACCCGAAAACGATCGCTCGAGGATGCCTGCTCGCAGCCATCACGTCGCCCACCGGCGACATTGATAAGTTCACGTTTTGTCAACATTTGACAAGACGCGAAAAAGCAGGATATCGGGTATTTCTTATACGCGCCATCCTGCTTGGGCTTCGATTTCAGAAAGTTTGTTTCGGCTGATGGTATTTTCTTCTGCCCCTGTGCTGAAGGAACTGGGGCTGCGGCTGCGCATGAAAATACACGTCGCCTGTGGCCAGTAAAAAGTTTCACACCAAAAACGTATTGGTTGATCTTGAGAGCGCGATGCTAATGTACGTGTGGCCTTTAGTCATCCAGGGCAATTTTTATATCAACGCCCTAGTTAGAGCACATCGGTTTCAAGCTGCCGCCAATTATACGACGAAGAGAGTGGGCTAGCTGTGAGGCCTTCGCTAACTACAGGAAAAGGAGATACCACCGCATATGTGCCCGAGATATGAAAATGGATACCACCAGAGGAAATTAACCGAGCATCAACAACTTGCGCGAAACACGACACACAAACACACATGATCCGGTACACTATAAACGAAAATTATTTCCAGGCTGGAGCAAACAGATCAACTTCTAGCGACCCCCCGGTTGGGTACTTATTTTACTCCGATTGATCACGGTAAATTTCTTACTCCGAGTGGGTGGATTTTTTTTTTTGTGGAGCTCGGGAGATATTTCATTGGTTTTTTTTTTACTCCGGCTGGGCGAAGCTTTTCCGTAGTACATGGAGAGTGCTCGTTATTTACCGCTGGGCGGAGTATTTGCGTGATCCAATGGGTGTGTTTTTTTGACGTTTACTCCGGCTAGGCGGAGTGTTTGCGTGATGCATTGACAGTATTTTTCTTTTTTTTTTTTTTGCTCTGGCTGCGCGCAGAATTTGCGTGGTGTAGTGGGAATATTTTAGTCACGTCTACTCCGGCTGGGCGGAGTTTTCTCGGATGCATTGGAGTACTTTTTTTGTTGTTTCGCTCCACCTGGCCGAAGTTTTTGCATAGTGCAATGGGAGCATTTTTTGTTTTGTTTTACTTTGGCTGATTGGGTTTTTGTATGGTGCCATTCGGAGTATGTGCCATTTCTTTTATTCCGCCTGGCCGGAGCATTTACGTGGTGGACTGGGAATATTTTTTTCGTTTGCTTTGGCTGGCAGGTGTTTTCGAGTGGTGCATTGGGACTATTTTAATTATGCTTCGTGCTCCGTGCTGAATCTGCAGGAGCCATTGGGAAGTTTGCATTGGCCACTGGGAGTATATTTATCTTCACAAGTGCACTTAAAAACCAGAAGGTGTGTTAAAATCTATTTCGCGACTCACATACTACACGCAAGGTGTACAAACAATGGGCCAATCGCGCAGCCGCGTGCTACGGCAGAAAGGCCAAATATTTCTTTTTTTATATCATGCTATCACAGAAACATATTACCATAGGAAAAATGAAACAGTGTTCAATATGTCACACTTATTAAAACACATGCAGTCAACTAAAATATTCACTAGGCTTAAACAATAAGAGGGTGAAATATGTACCAAAGCAAGCAAAAAAAGGAACTGATAAGAAACACTACACACATAATGCATGTACTATTGACCCAAGAAGTTTACGGACGATGGGATCTCAGAAAACGCTAGATATTCGAGCAGCCTTTAAATGTAGCCAGTAATGCCGTACATCAGAATGTTGTTCGCATGTACCAGTTGAAGCTGGAAATGGGAATACCAGGCTGCGTTTTGAGGCTGCGGAGACATTCAGCTTTTTGTCAGATCCCTGAGTCGATAGTGCATGTCACTGAAATCAAATAATGCAAATCAACTTTGGTAGCAAGTAATTATTGAGTATTTCTTTTACATCTCTTCAGGACTGCTTATATTTGAAGGCTGCAGTTATTAAAATTGACTAAACTAAAGCATTCAAAAGGAAAAATGCAAAATGTACAGAAGCAAGAAAAAGAATTAAGTGTCATTTTGCATAAGAAACAGACGTTTTACCGACGTATGTGTTGTGTCCTGTTCTCTTCCGGCCCGTCACATCTCCGATGCAACCGGCTAGTGCTCCAGAGTGGCTTCAGAGAACACGCTGCACAGCGGGTGACCCTTTTTCCCGGGGGCCCAAGAACAACTCGCTTTTCCCTCGGCCCTCAATTGGACTACTCCCTCCGATGGTGCCCGACCAAATAGTGTAACTCTTTTTGGACTATCAATAAGGCGCACGACTATGCTACGCAACACTTTTGGCAAACCGTTGTTACGCACTGACTTCCAAGCCAGGTACCAGAAGTTAACCACTCATCCTGGTTCGGATGTTTAAATTTTTTGTTATAGCTAACATAATCCACCTCTGAAAAGAACCAATCAGGAATAAATAGGTGGGAAACAGACCTACGACAGTCTGCAGCCATGTGCAGCCAAGAACTCCAGCGGCCATTGACTACGATGACATCGTAGTGGCACTTCAGAACAATACGACCCCCTGACCATCAGAAGTCAACAGCCGAGCTCGTTTCCCGTTGGGACATACTAGACAGCGAAACAGTGAGCGCCTGCCTTGCGACTCTCAAGAAGCTTGCTGCAGACGGCAATTTCGAAGAGTTGCCCTCGAGCAGATAAGCAACTGATTGGAAGAAAGTGTGGCTAACGTATCTGCTAACGCCACGATGCTCCCCTTGAATGTCATGTTGCAGGACCGATTTTGCACCGACTACGTGACGATGGCCTGCAGTAGCGCCTGTTAAGAGAGACAGATCTAACTCTCACCAGCACATATAACATCGACATACGAGAGGAGAGCACTGGTCATCAGCAGAGGAACATTCAACGGAACGCTGAGCCTATGCGTCAGACCAGTCAGCAGGTATGCAACTACTACTAGGTAAAAGGCAAGTACAAAAGCACAGCGCTGTCGGTGATGCGATGACCAGCATTAGCCAGAGGAATTTCCAGCAGACAGCAATTTGAAATTTTTCCGGCAAACATGGGACACATTGAAAAAGCGTTCATCCCACCATGAAGTGTAAGATGGGCTGATGCAGACTACACACCATCACAATGACAACTCCCCAGAGTGCCAGACATGACATTAGCAATATCGCCACTTTACGCCTTGAACAATGTGGTAGACCTCAATGCTAAACCGAAGATTTTACAGAAATAACTGTGCAGTATGCCTGTTCAAGTTTGAGGTGGACTCTGGAATTGCATGCACGTTCATCAGAGAGAACACTTTTTGTGCTACATAGCGCAACAATGCGTCAGCTCTCCGTCAAGATTCATGCAGTTGAGAATGTGGTCCAGACATTCCCGGCCACAAATGTGCTGTGGCACTGTAGACGTCTTCTGCAACGGTCAGACCCATCAGCTGCCCTTGCTTATCGTGCAAGGCTCTGGATAAAGTTTGCTAGACAGAAACTGGTTCACCCCACTCTGAGCAATGATTTCTGGGATACACAAAACACTCAGATTCCCAGCAGTGCGACAAGCGACAAGAGATTGGACGCAGTGTTCTCGGAAAAAATTCCTGGGAAATATCCTCCTGCCACCCTGGAACTTGAGCAAGATGCAGCACTCAAATTTCTCAAGGCCAGGCCAATACCCTTTGGCTTGTGAATATCGGTCGGAAAGGAGCTTGAGCTACTCCATGAACTCCATGCAGCATCATCAAGCCGACTAAACATTCGGAATAAGCTACACCACTTATTGCCGTCTGAATAACGAAGCCCTACGTCCCTGCGGGGACTTCCGGAGTACCGTCAATCGAGTGGTGAAAGCATCCTCGCCCCTGCTGCCCACACCCGAGGATCCTTCAGCACGGTTCATGGTGGAACAGCCTTCAATACTTTGGACTTTGCCCAGGACTACTAGTGGTTGAAGGTGGTTGAACGAACTTGTGAATTACTATCGCACCATCAAGGGCCTCTACAAGGTCAACAGACTGGCATTTGGCATAGCTTCGCCGCTTTGCCTTCCGTCTCCTCCCGTGTCCTCTTACTGCTGCTAGACGGCTTGTCGGCCTCCATGCTTTCTTCCTCTTCTACAGATGGTACTTAATTTTTTCGCTCAGGCTTCTTGACGTCTTGAGCGCGCTCTCCGATGCCGAAGTTCGCGTTTCATAAACAGAGGCTTTCTTGCCTTTGCTGTATGGGGCAGTGCTTACTGGGTGCAGCTGAAGGGACGTCGATTTGGGTGCCTGTTCATGCCGACGTCCACCAGCAACCTCCTCGGCCTCAGCCTCGTCCATGTGGTGCTCCGAAAGGCCCGAAAGAAAAAAAACACCTTGAAAACTCGACGTCCGTGAAGGATTACAAGGAACCTGCCATTTCCTGATCCTGATAATGCGGCAAATTCACACGGCCTCACGTATAGGAGCCACCAGGCGTTCCTAAAAACTAATGATGTACCACGCAGAAAAAAAAATCACGTCCGCGACAGGACTCGAACCTGCAATCTCCTGATCCGGAATCAGGCGCCTTATCCATTAGGCCACGCGGACATGCGGAAAGCGCAGCTTCTCCATATCGTTCAAGCATTCAAGAAATGAAGGTTTCCCATTAGCCCTTAACAAGTTGCACGGAAATTGATAACCGGCGCAACATGTTACGGTCGTAATTCTTTGTTTCATGCGGTATCGGTTAAAGTAAGCTTTCGCGGATGCGCGAGAACAATCTGCTTCAGCGACGAAGAAGAAGTAGAGAAACATAATCTTATTCACTGATGACTTTTGTCCAAGTCGTTTTCGTTTGTTTATCGCAACTCCTCCGTGGTGGAAGAGTTGCTATAAATGTTTTCTTACTGCGCGTTCCAGTCTAACCTTTCCCCTCCTCACAGTAGTCTTCATTTAAATTACCCATAATGACGCTGGAGCGATATGGAGGAAAGCCGAAGCTTTCTTGAAACACGGGATATCTTAAGATCTGACAACATCCACAAGACCGGAGACTAATTACGAGTATTCAGCGCTATTTAATTTAATGGTCAGAACATGCCACGCGTTGCTTGATGAACATTGTTCACTTCAGTAGACATCTCTATCTTCCCAGAGAATCCCCCAGTTCTATTTTCCCACTAAACACTTGGAACAATTTAGGACAGAAGGTCTTGTCTGTCTCTTATCCCAACACACAGTTGTATTAGGCGGCCTGAAAATCATATCACAGCTTTCGCGTAGTGCTGACAGCCAAACTGTATGCAGCACGCTTGTTATGCATCATACCGAGCCGCCGTGGTGGCCTATAGTGGGTTTGACGTTGCGCTTCAAAAGATGAATTTGCGGTATCAAATCCCCGTCACGGCGACTGCCTTTCGATTACAGCCGCTGCAACAAAGGCAGTGTATCGTGCATTGGGTGCACGTTGGATTACTACGGCGTGACTCACATTCAGATCGTGGTTTTTGCCAGAAAATATCCATCATGCCATGTCCATGCAGCAGTCCCTGAAGACGGCGCCCTAATTTGTCCGCGTGTCCATGGAACTTCACGGAACTCGTGCAAGCTACACAACTTGGCCGAGCCAAGGTGTAAATCTGCAGTGAACAATGCAGTCCCGGCTACTGCCAAGTGATTGCAGCCCGTACTGGGCTGTTTTTTTTTTTTGGTTTCTGTGACATCAGCGGGTGACTAACGGACATGAATCATGACACGGGACGCATCTGGCATATTTCGGATCGCCTAGTCGACATGCGGCTATTCAGTCAAATGAAAGAATTCATTTCGTTTTAATGCGAAAAGTGAACAGTGAACTCCGCAGTGCTGTCACAAATAATTGAAACCCTGCGAAAGGGTTTCCCCCTCCCCTTTAATATCTCTCAGGATGGCATACTCCAGAGGCACACTGCTATAAAACTGAGGCCTACGTCAAGCCTCCTTTTGTGGTGTCTAGGACCTCAGCTATACAAGTATTGAAATATTGCTTCTTTGCTCTCGTATTATCACTTCAAGCTTCTGAATAACCTTCCATTCCTTTCCTACTGCACCCAGATTTGTTGTACCATCAAGAAGGATGATCAAAGTTGTCAGACTAGTGCTGTTCGTGGAAAAGTCAAGGTACATTAAATAGGTCGCGAAGCTTGGAACAAAAAGAATGCCTATTACCTATTGCCACATATATCAGCTAATGGTGCACGATTGAAGCGCGACTAGGTGAGGGGGGGACAAACACTGAAACTAGAAAACCTATGTGAAAAATTATGTTCGAAAATTTGTCATCAAAACACTGTCATACCACTAAATATACGGTTTCAAATATTTTGGTTGTACTAAGAACCACAAATGTTATTTTTTTCCATTTCACGATTTATTCCTTCTTGGTGACCACTACCAACCAGTAACTCTGGCGCAAGACTTGGCAAGACTGCGCAAGCCAACTATTTTTGCGGAATGGCGTTGCTCGCTTCAACGCGCCGGTTTCGTTCGAGCTTTCTTCAAGCGAAGCTTGTATTGGCTCAGAAGTTTGGTGGCGTTGTCGTGGTCACCCAAAAACACCCCGGCTGCCCCCACAGCAGAAGCAGCTTTTCCAGCTACGCCGGTGCCGGATCACGTCACGTGAGAGGCCAGTCAGGGTCGCCTGGTGTGTCGTGGGGAGGGAAAGGGGGTTGGGCACACGCTCCGCCCGGCTTCCGACGCCTCAGATCGGTCTCGGTGACCTGTTGGGAACTAGCGCGTGGTGCATTTCGCCGAGGTGGCATCTGCGTTTGAGCAACGACGCCACGAAATCGCCCGTCCTCCACGAGCCCATTCTAGCGTGAGGGCTTCCGAAGCCCAGGCGAAGCGTCAGAGAACAGTCGATTACCCCGATTTGCAGGAGGCGCGATGTCGAAGCCAAACGTCAGCGAAGAGCCGCCGACCCCGAGTTGCGGGAGCGCGATTTTGAGGCCAAACGTCAACATCGTCTTGCCCTTCAGGAAACCGATAACGGTGTTGCACGCCTCGACAACGCTAGCATCAACTTCCCCGGTGCTACGGCCAGATTTCAACGCGAGTTTTCTCAACCGGAACTTCAGAGGCAGTTGAAGTGTGTGTGACTGGTTGTCGTTCGAGCACAACGTGATACTTCGTTCCGAGGAACACCGAAGAAACACACAAGCTTCACTTACCCCCATTTTCCGGTAAGCGAAGGGATGGCCATTTTTTATTTCCTTGCGTGTTTGTTCAAAGTGTAGCGTCCGCTTCCCGTTAAACTTTGCGTGACCTAGCGGACGGCATTCATTCGCGAAAGGGGTGAGTACAGGATTTTTGTTATCGTGCAAGTTCACGGCTGCGCAATCCGACGCGCTGCCTCTCGTCGTGACGATAAATGCAGAACGCTCCCCGAAGAAACGACGCGCTATGTTCACATCACTATGCGTAACACAGGCTCTGAGTGTCCGACGGACAGGAAAATTAGTAAGTCGAATGTTCTTTAAAATATAATGCGGGGCAATGTTGGCTTGTCTGATAACTCTTGGATATAATACATGGTGGTCGCACGGAATTTCGAATGATTCTGTGAAAAGGATTGGCATATGTGTCTGTACTTAACGACTGTACGTGTGCTGGCCATAATACTTTTATCCATTGAAACATGTGTTTAATTTTGTCAGTTAGATTGGTTGCATTCATCTAGACGGATAATAGTTAAGTTGCTTTTAAAACCTCCGTGGCACTGCCATTTATTTCCATACTATTCGCTCACCTTCCTGAGGAACCTGCCGGAGCAATTGCGTCTATAACAGCCTAATTATGTTCACAGTGAGACATACGCCACTCCAGTAGTTTAATGACACGCTGGCGCTTCAGTTCAGTTGAGCAGCACCACGAACCTTAAACGTTAAGCTCAGTTCACCCCGCATAAGTCTCGTCATTTGTACCATTCCCACATAGCTCGCCGCAGCCTCAAAAGAAAAACTGCTGGCGTAACAGTCGAAATGCCGGACGCTAAAAAAATTCACGCATTCGCGCCAAGCCGCATAAGATTTAACGTCACCGCCATTTGCGGTTGGGACGTCAATTTTCTTTTTCTTAGTGCTGTATACGTGTTTCCGTGCAAGCCAAGGGCAATTTTTGTGAACATCGCCCTTTTTACAAAGAGGTGTCGTCCTATACAGGGTGTTTATAGGAAGACTAAGTTTTACTTAAATACAGGCCATTTGAAATAAAAGGACGGCTCTTTCGGAGACATGCCATCAATGGTGACGACCATGGAGCGTCGAGTAATACGTGGTAATTAGTCACTAATTCACACATTATTTACGTTTCTATTATTTCGTTTCAGCGGGGTCATCGTAATTGGGAAATTGAAGCGAGGTCTCCGTACACGGTATACCAACTTTTGAAGCACGAAAAAGGTGATTACCGGTGGTACTGTGGCACCACGAATTTAGATCATCAGAGCGTGCCAAACCTAAACTTGGCATCGTCGATTTTCGGAGTTCTGGCAACCCTCTGGCAGCCAGACGGCAGTCAGCTAGTTTCTGTCCTGATAAGAAGTCACGTGGGTTTGGATCCGAAGACAACCCGAAGCTGTCCGAAGTTAGCAAAATCGAACGCCCGGACAGCTGGCCTAGGGATAAACGTAAATATACTACCAGCATGGCAGCTGCCTGCGACGAGGCGGGCGCGCTCTCGGCATAGTCGGCCCGTTATGCGTTGCCAACGTGATAATATATAGTTGCATTCGGGGAAACGATCACTTTCGTGAGATGTCGCGCCACTTGGTACAGGAGGCGCACTGTGCCAACTTCACTTTTCAGAGCGAAACAAACGGCCTGCGACGCGTACAATGCGAAGACGCAAAATCACGCGTACCCCGAAAACGATCGCTCGAGGATGCCTGCTCGCAGCGATCACGTCGCCCACTGGCGACATTGATGAATTCATGTTTTGTCATTATTTGACAAGACACGAAAAATCAGGATATGAGGTATTTCTTATACGCATAAGATTTCGTGCCAACCTGCTTGGACTTCGCTTGAAGTTGTCCCAAAAGAATACTGCATACCAGCAGTATGTGGTCGCGGGCATGCAGAAGTAGCAGCTGCAAGTCCATAAACAGGAATGCTGCATGAGTAAAAAAAAATGTTCGGCTCTTACACCCTGTGGAGACGGTTGACCAGCGAAGCTGCAAAGGGGCGGCCATGGTGTTTATCTTAAGGTTATCACGCGGGTATATTAAAGTGTTTCTGAACAGTGTTAGCAATTATGTGTCACCTTACGCGCCCCTTTATGCCGAGCAATGAAGACAGAGACACGTTGGGCGTTGGCAGCACGGCTGCGGCGGTTGCACTCCCGGCGCTGTTCTTCGTACGCGAGCTGTCCCGCGAGAGAACGCACGACACGTAACTATCATTGCGATGTCGGATAGAATGACGCGCGCGCGCACCGCTGAAAGGCGTCATATGCGTTGCCTCTTGCTGCGCCGTATTATATGCGAATGTGACGTAGGGGCGAACTTCGTCACAGGTCTTATGCTCGACGTCCGCTTACATGGCGAGCATATCGGCAAGCATCTTGTTTAAGCGTTCCGTCAGGCCGTTCGTCTGGGGTTGGCAGGTGGTAGTTCGGCGACGACACGCGTGGCTGAAACGCAGAATCTGCTGCGTGAGCTCAGCAGTGAACGCCATTCCCCTGTCGGCAATGAGAACCTGGGAAACAATTCTTTATGATTTTTATGATTTTTATGATTGTTTAGATTCTTTATGAGGAACAATGCCTCATAAAGAATTTTGCGACGTCGAGTGCACTTCCTGACGGTAATGAATTTGTTTCGGCGTAGCGCGTCAGGTAGTCCGTCGCCACTACTAGCCACTTGTTCTCGCAAGTCGGCGTCGGGAATAAACCGAGCAGGTCCGTGCCGATTTGTTGAAAGGGCTTAGTTGGTGGGTCAATAGGCTGTAGTAGTCCAGCCGGCCTAGCAGGTGTGGGTTCACGACGCTGACAGCCACCACAGGTGCTCACGTTGAGACGCAGCCAGTAGTATTTTCCCCGAATTCTCAGTAAAGTACGAGCGAATTCTCGATGTCCCGCGGTAGGCTCGTCGTCGGACGCTTCTAAAATATCTTGCCGCAGATTGTCTGGCAAGACTGGGAGGTATGTCGACCTATTTGGTGCGAAGTTCTTCTTCCAGAGAGCACCATTACGGAGGCACAGCAACGAGATGGCACGCCTGTATGTCCTGGGCGATGAATCGCTGTCCCCCTCTAAGAAGTCAATGACGCGGCGTAGGTCCGGATCGGCGCGATGGTTGTGTGCGAAGTCACTAGCACTTATCAGCCCAAGAAAAGCGTCGTCGTCGTAGTCGTTTGGCGGGGCTGGGTCGACGGGTGCTCTTGACGGGCAGTCGGCGTCGGAATGTTTCTCCCTGACTTATAGAATACTGTCACGTCAACTCCTGTAGCCGTAAGCTCCAGCGAGCCAAGCGACCTGACGGGTCGTTCAGGTTGGCGCACCAGCACAAAGCATGGTGGTCGCTGACAACTTTGAACGCCTTGCCATACAAGTAGGATCGAAATTTTGTGACCACCTAGACGATGGCGAGACACTCTTTTTCGGTCGTCGAATAATTACATCCAGCTTTCGACAGATACCTACTGGCGTATGCGATGACTCGTTCAAGGTTGTCCTTTGTTTGGACCAATACAGTGCCAAGCCCTACGCCACTTTCGTCCGTGTGAACTTCGGTGTTGGCGTTTTCATCGAAATGCCCAAGTATTGGCGGTAAAGATGGGTCGCTCAGGAGCAAGCCCGATCATTTGAGCCGCTGTTGAGAGCGAGTGAGCCGTGGTTCAGTAAAAGTGAGCGGCGGTTCTTTAGGAGAAAGGGAGCCGGTTTTCTTTACGAAAGATCCGCCGCTCACTTGAACCACCACTCACTCGTTCTTCAAAAAGAGCGGCTCAAAAGATAGCCCAAGGCGAGGGGGTGGATGCGACTCTTGCGAGAAGGGCGGGAGGGAAGTTGCTTTCTCGCACCGCTAATAGATGGCGTGGAAGTCGCACCCAGCAGAAGAGATGTAACGGTTCGGCACGGCTCACTGAGCGAGAGCCAACCAGCGTCCTCTCTCAGAAAGAACGGCCGCTCACTTACTGAACCACGGATCACTCGCTCTTTTTTGAGCGGCTCAAAAGATGCGGCTCGCTCTTGAGCGGAACTAGAGATGGATCGCTCAGGAGCGAGCCGGATCTATTGAGCCGCTCAAAAAAATGTCACAGTTTCGCCCTAAGGGCGAAGCAATGAATGCGATAGCAACACAGCAATGTCATACGAAGTAAGGTGAGCGGCTTGGTAGCAATATGAATTGTAGTAAACATGAGCTGATTAAGTAAGCAGGTGTGCTGCAGGCGTAAGTAGACCGACATGAAGAGAGACGCGATGACCACGAGAAGGCGCGTGTGAAACGGTGGTGTTGATGAGAAGCGCTTCCCGTGGGCAGCGCGTGCGAAGGGACACACCTGTAGCGCTGCACTGCCGATCCTGGCAGGATTGCATGTGTAGCGTGCGTTGGAAAATGTCGCCCGACTATTACTAACTGAATGAACAAGCGTGGTGTGAGCGCGCACAAACAAACACGAATAGATCACACTGAATGACTGCAGACAACGACTGTCAAAACGCTGGCAGCAAGCATACGCCGCAACGGGCGAAGGTACGTGCGGTCTATCGCTTCAACGGAAACTGAGCGGCGAATGCACGGCACATAAAGGTCAGAGCCGTGTGGAGATAAGAGACGGTGCGGACGAGCGACGAGCGCGGTTGTTGGCAGAGTAGAAGTGCGCCCCCCCCCCCTGCCCCCCCCGCTCCCTCCGGCGCTGGCTTCCTGCTTCCTTGCTTGCGCGTGGGAGATGAGTGCGTTCGCTCTCCGTGATAGCGCGCGTCCCCGCACGCTTCCGCTCGGGCATACGGCGCGCGGCGAAGATTTTATCTATAGGGAACCTCACGGCGACGGCGACAACGACGGCGACGGCGACGCTGACGGCATAAATCCGGTTGAAGTGTCCATATAATTGCTATCGCAATAAAATAGCGAGTGATCCGTGGTTCATAAGTTAGCGGCGGTTCTTTCGGAGAGAGGAAGCCGGTTCTCTCTCGTTCAGTGAGCCGTGCCGAACCGTTCCGTCAGAGCCGGGTCTTCTGCTGGGTTTCTAGGTTTTGTTTTCTGATCGACGAGTGGTGGCCGGCGTGGGCAGACTCGCGCTACTCGTACTCGCTCGCAGTGCGTGGTGTGCGCAGCAGTCCCTTTGTTTTTTGTGTGTCCCGATGCCATCGAAGGGAGAAGTAAAGAAGCCTTAATTGACAAAGGACGGTACCGTTCGTTGCCTACTTCTGTCCGAACGATGTCCCACGACTCTCACCGATCGCATATCGTGCGCTGGTGCAACAACACTTCGAAGATGGTCTTCCGTGTCCTTAAAGAAACAGGTGAACGTACAATTTACGCCCTGGTCTTCATTTATGCTAATTAGCGTAGTCATGAAAATGTCGCTCATGGCATCCACTTCTTAGAATTTTCTGAGCGTGTATCATTAGCACGTCAAGAAAACAAAGCCAATGATCTGTTGTGTTGTAATAGAACTTGATATCTTCTTTTTCGTTTCTTGTCCTGACGCAAGTTGTGTCCATAAGAGAACTTCTGGCAAAAACTATTCGGCAGCGACGAAAACAACATGTGCAGTCGAGCGTAGGCGGAAGAAATGCCAGCACACTCGCCCGTCCGGTATTTATAACCGCGTCGCCGCATTAGCGCACGAACGCCCCGCAGCGTTCATGCGCGCGCATCAAGCGCATCTCAAACGCGCTAACGACGCGACGCTGAAATCGAGTTGAAAGCGGTGCTGCGCATAGCAACGGACACCAACAGAAAATAAACGCATGTGGCATTATATACAGGACTATTATACAGAATATATACAGGGCATATAATATATAGATATGGGACCGACCTTGAAAAAGTTGGTCCACCGACCGAAACTGTTGGGTGAATAAACCTACGATGACCGCGAAGTTGTGCTTCTCATTTTTCTATGTATATATATATATATATATATATATATATGCCGAGAGCTAGTGAGGCTATACTAGTCCAGGTGCAACCAAATTAGGAATACCCACCAATCTTCAACAAAATCACTTCCTCTCCAGACTAGGAATTGGCCTCCCTGGAGCAGTTTTCGGCCACCACCTCCCTCATGACTCCTCAGACAGGGGCATTTGGAGATCGCAAGAGGCCTTCGTTCTGCAGTGGACATAAATATAGGCTGATGATTATGATTCTGTCTGTCAAGGCATGCGTTCACGGACAAATTCAAACGCGCCAAGCGTCTCAACGCGCTGGCTACCTCACGGGAAATTCTTAATGGTGCTCTATCCTGCCTGCCGAGGCTTGTGTTCATGGCCAAATTCAGACGCGCTGGCTTGCACGCGGGAATTTCTTAAGGATGTTCTATAATGCCTGCGTCCGCGACGTAATGGTTACATATTGGACTTCTGTGCTAGACGTCCCCTGTTAAAATATGGCCGTCGGAGAAGTTTAGATATACAGGGTGTCCCAGCTATCACGCAGCACGATTTAAAAAAAGAGGAAGGGCGTTACGCGAAGAAAACCTAGTGCATATTGCTTCCAGTACAGTGGAGTAGCCGCCCGTAATTTTTTCTTACTGGGATTTATTTAGCTAATTGTAATTAATTATCTAACTCGAGAAGTAGTGTCCTAATTGTCAAAGCGTCAATGAGAACATTTTAGAGCAACATGAAAAACTCCCGATACAGCTTTCTGTTGCTCAGTACGTGCTACATAAATGTGTTTTTACGAGCGCGAAAGAAGCCCGCGAATACACGCAAAGTGCCTCTAGCGGCCAGTCGTGCGGTAATTCTGCGTGTATTCGCGGGCCTATTTCCCACTCGGAAAAAGAATTTTATGTAGCACGTTTTGAGCAACAGAAAGCTGTATCGGGAGTTTTTCATGTTGCTCTACAACTTTCTCATTGACACTTTGATAATTAGGACAGTACTTCTCGAGTTAGATAATTAATAACAATTAGCTAATTCAATCTCAGTAAGAAAAAAATTACTTGCGGCTACTCCACTGTACTGGAAACAATATGCACTAGGTTTGCTTCGCGTAATGCCGTTCCTCTTTTTTTTAAATCGTGCTGCTTGATAGTTGGGACACCCTGTATATACAAGATGAAAGGGAACCGAGGGACCTGATGTTTATTATACACATCGTAAGAAGCCAACAAACAATGACACGAAGGACAACATAGGGGAAATTACTTGTACTTACTAAGTGAATTAACGAAATGATAAATGAATGGAAACTAAAATGAATAAAAAACAACTTCCCGCAGGTGGGGAACGATCCCACATCTTCGCATTACGCGTGCGATGCTCTTACCAATTGAGCTACCGCGGAGCCGCTTCCCCATTCACCTTCTGGGGTATGTATGTTTTAATACTAGAACTAACCCTCGGAGTGTTAGCCAGCGCCACCACTGACAAACCTTGGCTGCTGATGTGGAAAATCCTTTCTGCCGCAGGCAACACGAGTACGTGATCTTTTTGCGTGAAGGCAACTGATCAGTAAACCCACACATGGAACTTGAACGCATCAATGTTGCTGGATTGAAGACCCTAGTAGTAAAGTAGAGGGTTTTTTTCTCTCTCTCTCGAGGTACGGGTGTTACTTCTACTTGGGCGTCGGGACGCACCTCCAGAGATGGTCTACACAAGTAAAGAATACTGCCGCTACGAATAGCGGCGATAGGTTAGCTGGATGCTTCCGATGGATTTGAAGCAAATACGGGTGAAGCTTGAAGGCACTTTGTATTTACAACTTATTGCAAGATATATACATATAGATGTAAGGTGGAACTGGCACACATAGGGTGACCCTATATCGACCTATATCGATAATGCATAGCACCGCAAGTTGAGTCCAGAACGCTTGGTCGCGCACCGGACCACTTTTTCTATCCCTCGGTGCCTCCCCCCCCCCAAACATTTCCAACCCAATAGCCACCGACTGGTTTTGAATATGGTCCGCCGGCACACCAATCACTAATCCTGTAAGAGAATCGTCGTGGGAGAGGTCCGCCGGCTATTCAAGCACGCAGCCTCGTCTACGCCCCCACGGTTGAACTCTTTCTTCCTCTCCCTCAAAAAGCAGCATAAAAAAACGCAACAAGGGAGAAGGTTACAAATGAAAAACAATGTTACACCGCATTAAGCAACAGAGCCCAACACAACGCGCGCAATTAAAACTAATAAGCAGTAAACCCCTGCGAACTACGGAGGCAGGTTGGTTGACCTAGGGTGTGTCGCTCGTATCCGAATACTCCCTTTGGCAAAACCGATAGCGAAGTAATTGCTGGCCATTCGTCAACAAAAGCTGCAAATGCGGCACCTTGGGCTCTCTTACACTCGTAGCACTCGTCGTAGCACTTACAGTATTCAAACTTTAACACCTGAGAGTGTTTTCTAACCGAAATCAAGGCACGTAAAAAAAGTAAATCTCAAAGTCAGCTGGCGGATCCGTGTGTCAGCAGACGACGCGCATAGAATTATTTTTACTCAGAAATCAGTCGTTAGTTGGCCCAACCGGATTCGATTAAAAACTTTTAGGCGACTTCTATGCGCTGAACAAAGAATAACACATTAGCGGCGTGGCGTTGCCAGTAAACGACAACCTGACTTCAAGGTCGAGTGCTGTTATCGAATTTCGATTGCACTGGAGCCGTTCAGGCGATGGTGACAGAATCTAATCGCACGTACCATAAAATGTTCTAAGACGTCAGAATAAGTTTGGAACAGGTACATCGGCAGATCGTAGCCGTGAACGAAACGCTTGCTTCAAGGAAAGTACCGTTATTTTCATGTATCGCAAGCTTTGCTAGTTTTCGTACGTATTATTCCAAAGGCGCGACAAAGTTTTCAAACCCGATTTTCGTTGTCTATATACACTATAAAACACAAACGGATTAATATGCCCGACTGACTCAGGACTGCAATTATTAATCTCTAACTCGCACGAGCAGAGTGACGAGGATTGACGGTCGGTTGCACTTAGTACTACACCTCCTTGGCGAACTGCGACGCGTAATAGTATTTGAAACGCGAGCTTTATTTCAAGCACATTTAGAATCACGCACGCGCGCGCGCACACACACACACACGCACGCACACACGCACGCACGCGTACGCGCACGCGCACGCACACACGCACGCGTACGCGTACGCGCACACACGCACGCGCACGCGCACGCACACACGTACGCGCACGCACACACGCACACGTACGCGCACGCACACACGTACGCGCACGCACACACGCACGCGTACGCGCACGCACACACGCACACGTACGCGCACGCACACACGCACACGTACGCGCACGCACACACGCACATGTACGCGCACGCACACACGCACATACACGCACGCACGCACACGAAAACACACGCATGCACGCGCAAGCCCTTCCACCCCCACACACGCACACACACACACACACACACACACACACACACACACACAGACAGAAGATACAAATGTAAATTACCCGTCCAAACTATCAGCCCACGCCGGCGGCATCTGCAGTCTCTCCTGGTTTAACACGGAGAAAGGTGTCCTCTCAGCTGCAGTGGTGCCGCAGAGCGGCGGCTTCATGCGAAATATCAAGCTCTCCCATAGAATGACGGCGGAGTTTCGTGACCAGAAAAAGTATGGAGGGACTATGGTATAACTTAGCGTCACTTCGTATAACCAGGACCAGCTAGGAACCGATCAGCTCCGTTGTGTCTTTAGCCTTGCGCCACTAGGGCAAGCGACCCCGCTTTTTTTTTTTTTGAGGGGGGGGGGGGTGGATAGGCAGGGCATTTGGCAACATAATAGAGTGTTTTAGTTGAGCGTCTGTATGGTCCGCTCCGCTCCGATGTCCCCGATAAGTCACAGCGGAGCGGCGGGCGATTTTCACGTTTTAGTTATGCGTCTAACGTAGCGGAGGGACCCTTTCGTAGTTGAAGCCCCCTCTGGCCAAATTAAGCGTAGTGAAACACAATAAAAATCGTTTTGTCACTTTTAGAAAGTTAGACGAATATATATAACTTATTTGTTCATGAAGTATCTAGACGGATGCTTATAATACGTTGCAGGTCCATTTTATCGAGTGGAAAATGAAGCGTCGACGTGGTGAACGCCACGTCATAGCCAGCGAGGTTGCATTTCGAAACCAATCGAATCCTTTCTGACGCCCATGCGCTAGCGATATTTTATTGCGATAGCAATTATATGGACACCCAAAAGCGGATTTCTGCCGTCAGCGTCGCCGTCGCCGTGAGGTTCCGTATGACGTCAACGGCGATGAAATCGTCGCCGCGCTCCGGACGTTGTATGTGCAAGTGAAAGGGCGCGAGGGACGCGCGCTTTCACGGGGAGCGAACGCACGTCGGAGAGCAAAGGCGCGTTCTGCGCCGTGCTCCCTGAATCGCTGCGGAAATAAGCGTCTCTTTCCTCCTTTACAATCACCATATACAGAGAGCAAAAGCGACATTTTCCGTCGCGCGAAAGGCCGTGGGGGGACGGGAGGGGAGGCGACGTTTAGCTGCGGCACCAAATGCGTATTTATATAAAAACGTTGCGAGGCGAGAAGGTGGGTAAGATTTCCGACGCAGCTCGACGAGTGTCCCATTCTGATCTCGTTGAAAACCTCCGAGCCGCCGCCAGAGGCACCGGCAACAGTCACCAACGCCGCGTACGTTCGGTGTGAACGCGGGCAAAACGCAGACGGCGTCGACAACAGTTCTGCGCGTTGCTGGTGCTGCTGCATGTCCAAGAATATACAGCTGATAAAACTAATATCCTTGCTCCGTATACCTCTCTACTAATTTGCTATCGCAATTGATGCTTCGGCTTTCGGGTGAAACTGCGACATTTTTTTTTGTTAGCATTGCTGCTTCACTTTATTTCCTTAAAGAAACAGTGTGAGGTGTATTACACAAGTTGTTCGCGCTCGCACGACTAGTGCCTTTATGCAAGGTGCCTCGATGCACGCGGGAGAGAGGGCGCATGCATCGACCACCCTCGCTAGCGAAAGACGGCAGCTACGCTCCGCGCTCCCCTTAGGCAGCTTGTAAGCGGACCATGTATCTCGCTCCGCTAGCCCGCTTGCGGCTAAGCGGAGGACGCATGCGTATTCGTGCTTCCGCTCCGCTCAGCAGCTAAGCGGAGCGTAAAAACGCTAAACTAAAACTGTGTAATCAAAAGAGCTTGGTGGTGCAAACCACCGCCCCGTTCCAAATGGGACGCTCCTAGCATCGCATCCATCCATCCATTCATCCCATCCCAGCCCGTCTATCCGTCCGTCCGTCCGTCCGTCCGTCCGTCCGTCCGTCCATCCATCCATCCATCCATCCATCCATCCATCCATCCATCCATCCATCCGTCCGTTCGTCCATCCATCCATCCATCCGTCCGTCCGTCTGTCCGTCCGTTCATCCATCCATCCATCCATCCATCCATCCATCCATCCATCCAGCCCATCCATCCATCCCGCCGTCCGTCCGTCCACTCATCCATCCATCCATCCATCCATCCATCCGTCCGTCCGTCCGTCCGTCCGTCCATCCGTCCTTCCATCCATCCATCCAACCAACCATCCATCCATCCATCCATTCGTCCATTCGTCCGTCCATCGAACCATCCATCCATCCATCGAACCATCCATCCATCCATCCATCCATCCGTCCGTCTGTCCGTCCGTTCATCCATCCATCCATCCATTCATCCATCCATCCATCCATCCATCGATCCATCCATCCATCCATCCATTCGTCCATCCGTCCGTCCATCGAACCATCCATCCATCCATCGAACCATCCATCCATCCATCCGTCCATCTGTCCGTCCGTTCATCCATCCATCCATCCATCCATCCATCGATCCATCCATCCATCCATCCCGCCGTCCGTCCATCCATCCATTCGTCTATCCGTGCGTCCATCCATCCATCCATCCATCCATCCATCCATCGATCCATCCAACCATCCATCCATCCATCCATCCCTCCGTCCGTCCGTCCGCTCATCCATCCATCCATCCATCCCATCCATCCATCCCGCCGTCCGTCCGTCTCCGTCCATCCATCCATCCATCCATCCATCCGTCCGTCCATCCGTCCGTCCATCCGTCCGTCCGTCCAACCATCCAACCATCCATCCATCCATCCATCCACCCATCCACCCACCCAACCATGCATCCATCCATCCATCCATCCACGCACCCACCCACCCGTCCATACATCCATCCATCCATCCAGCCATCCATCCGTCTATCCGTCCATCCATCCATCCATCCATCCATCCATCCATCCATCCATCCATCCATCCATCCATCCATCCATCCGTACTACAGCACCCCAGGCAGTCACCGCAAAAAGAGTGATGTTTTCGCCCCCGGATAACAAATTGCCCTATTCCAGTGCACCGTAGTGCGCTGCCGTCGTTTCGATGGTGGCGACACCCCAAGGCTTGGACGCGAAACACGCCACATGCCACAGCTTGTTACAAGCTTCTCAGCACTGGGACTTGCACGCGGGATATCCTTAAAGGTGATATATTCTGCCTGTTAAGGCACACGTCCATGACCAAATCGAAACGTACCAAGCGCCTCATGCCGCAATGCTCTGGATTGCACGCAGAAATTTCTTAAGGATGCTCTATTACATATTTTACTTATGTGCTACACGTCCGCTGTTAAAACCATGGCGTCGGATAAGTTAATAGATTTATGTATATATTTATGTCTGAGACATCACAGCAAACAGTGGCGCCAGTGCACGCACACAGCGGCACTTTATTTAGCCTGCACAATCTCCGGGATCGGCCCAAAAAAGCGCCGATGCACTGCGACATACACCACAAAAGCCGGTTTGACTCGGAGAAGAATCTTTCGCATTATTTTGCGCGCGTATGCGCCCCTACCAGTTCTTGGACATCCCAAGTTCTATTAGAACAAACTAAAGTACACGCTCCATTTCCAGACGAAGCTGTGCAGGTGGATATTACCGAACAGCGCTAGAAACGCGGCTGCTGCTGATGCTGCGAAGTCTTGATTATTTTGCAAATTTTAAGCCGAGAACCGCGCACGAAGTGGTTGAGGTGATCGCCGCACTTGTTCCTGCATATAGAGGAGCAAGTGCGGCCAGCAAGTGTGGTGATATATAGGAGCAAGCAAGTGAGCTCACTCGAATAAAGGCGGGTATGCTCTCTCGCCTTTGTGGCCGACCGGCACGCACCTGCGCAGGCAGCTTGGTTGACGTGTGTGAAGATTACTGCAGTGCGTCCGTCCAGACGCAATGCAGTGTTGGTGCCAAATGCACGTTCAGGTAGTACTATAGTGGTATGTTTACTGGCACCGACAAGCGAATAGTGCAGTATTTCCAGCGTCGGAGGCCCGATATGCTATGCACAACAGAAATGTGAAGCCACGCACTCTGAGTCTGTAATAGCTGTATTTTCTGTCACCAGAACAACGACCCCACCCTCTCTTTAGCCTCTAACGCAAATACCACGTACGTTGCGTATTTAAACAGGCGTATGTGCAGGATGTTGACAATCAAGTTTTCATATCCGTGTGTCATGATGTACGAGGGCGAATCTGAAAGTCTTTGCCCCTACTTTTTATTGGCCAAAATAAGCTACATACAGGAAATTACAAATACATACGTACCTTACTCTGTTTTTCCACATAGTACCCACACCGGTTCAGATATTTGTCCCATCGCAGCGCTAAATTTGAGAATCCCCTGTGGTAGAATTCGTCCTGGCTGACTGTGGAACTACCGTCATTGTCATGCAGGTCTTCACTTCCTTTTACGACTCGCAACACCACCCACCTCACACTTCTCAAAGCGAGACACCTTTCCCTATACGGGGTCTGCATTTATCCATGGAATTGGATGGGCGTTCGTCCATTGCTCCATAGAAAACGAATCACACTTCGCTGCTCGCAAGCCGTGGACGTGTGAAGCACAACCTCCCTCTTCAACAACTGATAGCCCTGATCCACGGTGTGCTTGCGTTGGCGATGCAGTAGTGCCAACATAATTTTTCCTGGATTCTCGTCATACGTTGAAGCCGGCGAGAATCTTCGGAACGTAGGCGGTCCCTCAAAGAATGTGTAGCAACTTACGAAGCAACTTACGAAGCCGTGGTGTATCAGTGGCTGTGACATTGCGCTGCTGAGCACGAGGGTTCTATGTCGGCCGCGGCGGCCGCCTTCCGATGGAGGCGGGGAATGCAAGGATGCTTGTGAACTAGAGCTTTAGGTGCACGGTATTGAGCCCCATATTGTCAGAAATAATTGGCAGCCCTTCGTTAATGCGTCCCTTATAACGCAGTGTTTAGTTTCGGGTCGTGAAGTCCCACAATTTAATTTACTTGGTGGCGTAGATTCGAGAACGTACCGCAGAATGAGCAACGAGCACACAATCCGATAAGACACGCGTTGTAGTCTATAGAATTCCCGACAGTGGCCAAGAAATTTCAGACAATCTACAGCGTCTTGCCGGGGAGAGAGAATGTGATAACTGTCATATTACCGCGAAAATTAAACTAAAAGAATTACACCATCTTCCCGTAGGGGAACCCTGAGTAGTATGCGAAGCAGCCATGGGGTCGACTCAAGGTAGTTTTATCAGCTGTATAAACTTGGACATGCAGCAACACCAGCAACGCGCAGAACTGTTGTCGAAACCGTCGGCGTTTTGCCCGCGTTCGCACCGAACGCGCGCGGCGTTGGTGACTGTTGCCGGTGCCTTGGGGCGCCTACCGTCGCGCCTCTAACCTATGCTGCTTCGTATTATCGCGCGCGGAGCCGCAGGTGTTGCCATTAGTTGCGCAATCCGGAGAGGAGAGGAGCGTCGGAAAGGAGAGGAAGAATGCCGAGAGGAGAAGAGATGAGACAAGGAGAGCAGAGGAAGAAGAGGAGCTGAGACAAGGAGAGAAGAGGAGGGGGAGGAGGATGCGCATGCGCAGTAGGGGTGTGGACGCCGCACGACTCAGGGAGCGAGGGAGGGAGGAGTGACATCGCCCCGACGTGTGATGTTTCGCATCTAAAACAACGACGCGTTGCTCGGTAGCATCCCGGCGCCATGTTGGCTCCATATATAAGCTGCGGATGCGTAAATCATTGGGTTTATTATCTCATGCTACGAATTTTACGATGATTAACGCGCGAAAGAGTCGTAAATGTACTTTGAAATCTCCTTTTACACCAGCGCCCCTGTCAGCAGCGGGAGCCATAGAACTGCGATGGAACGAGATTGCGAGGAGCAGAAGATGACCTACGCGAATCCACTTGTTAACTTCCCGGGAGTGCGTTAATGGTTTCATTTTAAAATATTAAACTAAAATATTCGTGCCATGAGACTTGAAAAAGTAGAATACATTCTGTTCAGCAAGCGTAAATAAGAATTGAATGACATACGGATAGCTAACTTAAATTGTCCTCTTGAGACTGTACTTGGGTCGTACAACATGGTATACTTTTAGTTGTAACATTCATGGGGCTTTTGTCTCAAAACGTTATTTCAGAAACAACAAAATAACCACTTAAGAATTCGAGCTTTTAGTAGCCGCCGTATGGCGAGTATTAAGTTTGATAATTTGGTCTCCAAAAAGAATTGGCAGACTCAACTCTTTTGAAATTCTACTTAATGCGAAGCATTATAAACGTCTCAGCATGTTTGCTTGCACGTAGAACATTTTGAAGGGTTATCTATTCTATCTGACGAGACATGCGTCGGTGGCCAAATTGAAACGCGCCAAGCGCCTCAACGCACTGCTTTGCACGCGGAAAATTCTAAAGGGTGTTCTATTCCGCCTTCATCCGATGCGTAATGGTTAAATATGGGACTTATTTGCTGGACGTGCGCTGTTCGAATCTAGCCGTCGGAAAAGTTTGTATATGTATATATTTGGAACATCACGGCGACCAGTAGCCCCCGTGAACATACACTGCGGCGTCTTATTATTGCGATAGGAATTATATGGACACTCCAAAGCAGATTTCTGCCGTCGTCGTCGCCATCGCCGTCGCCTTGAGGTTCCGTATGACGTCAACGGCGATGAAATCGTCGCCGCGCTCCGGACGCTGTACTTGCGAGTGAATGGCGCGAGGGACGCGCGCTTTCACGGGGAGCGAACGCACGTCGGAGATCAAACTCGCGTTCGGCGCCGTGATCCCTGAAGGGATGCAGAATTAAGGGTCTCTTTTCTCCTTTCTATATATAGAGAGCAAACGCAACTTTTTCCGTCGCGCAAAAGGCTGTGGGGGGACTGGAGCCAGGGAGGGGAGGCGACGTTTAGCTGCGGCACCAAATAGGTATTTATATAAAAACGCCGCGCGCGTTTGGTGCGAACGCGGTCAAAACGCCGACGTCGTCGACAACAGTCCTGCGCGTTGCTGGTGCTGCTGCATGTCCAGGTTTATACAGCTGATAAAACTACTATCCTTACTCTGTATAGCTCTCTACTAATTTGCTATAGCAATTGGTGTTTCGCCTTTCGGGTGAAACTGCGACAATGTTTTTTTTTTTTTTTTAATTGCGCTATCTCCGGGATCGGCTCAAGAAAATGCCTACACACAACAAAAACCGGTTTGACTCGAAGAAGAATCCTTCGCATTTTGGCAACATTTTCCAGTGATTGGACATCCTAAAGTATATTATAACTAGACCTCAAGTACACGTTTCATTTTTACAGTGAAGGTGTGTATGCAAACTTTGCTGAATTTCGCTGTACGCGGCTGCTGCTGTTGATGCGACTTCTTCCTTAATTTGCGAATTTTAATGCGAGAACCGCGCAAGAAGTAGTTGACGGTGTTTGCCGCACTTGCTCCTCTCACTCGCCAATATCGTCGAGCGGCCGGCGCATGAGCAGCTGCTTCCGTTGACGTGTATGTATATTACTGCAGTGAGTCCGTCCATACACTCTGCAGTGATGGCGCCAATGCTCGTTCAGATATTCCTAGTCGTATGCACTGGCACCGACAAGCGACGCCCCGACGGCACGTAATAACCTTTCTCTGGAGTGAGGATCGTGCAGTGCGCCATGATCTGAATGCCATGATCCTCGAGCAGACAGTGTTACTGTGTTTTGGTCCAACGTCAAATGGAACGGTCCGTGGTCATTGACGGACTACAGTGATGAACAGAGGGTGAGCACATTGGCGTCGCGGATGTAGGCTGCCAGGCTCCGTGGTAAATATGCCATGTCTATCCTCCTGTAAGGTGCCCCACGACGCCATGTAACGCACCTCATCCCGCGCTAAATTTTATACGCATCAAGTAACGCAAAGTGCTGCACCAGACAACCTATCTCGTTAACGTTCCAGCTCACCTACGCACGGCCGTGCTCGAACACGAGTAATTGATTGTACTGCCTATTCAGTTGTCGCGTTCGCAGTTTTTTTTTATTGCGATAGCAATTATATGGACACTCCAAAGCAGATTTCTGCCGTCGGCGTCGCCGTCGCCGTGAGGTTCCGTATGACTTCAACGGTGATGAAATCGTCGCCGTGCTCCGGACGCGTTATGTGCGAGTGAAAGGCCACGAGGGACGGGCGCTTTCACCGGGAGCGAACGCACGTCGGAGAGCAAACGCGCGTTCTGCGCCGTGCTCCCTGAAGGGCTGCAGATTTAAGCGTCTCTTTTCTCCTTTACAATGACCATATACAGAGCAAAAGCGACATTTTCCGTCGCGCGAAAGGCCGTGGGGGGACGGGAGGGGACGGGAGGGGAGGCGACGTTTAGCTGCGGCACCAAATGCGTATTTATATAAAAACGTTGCGAGGCGAGAAGGTGGGTAAGATTTCCGACGCAGCTCGACGAGTGTCCCATTCTGATCTCGTCGAAAACGTCCGAGCCGCCCCCAGAGGCACCGGCAACAGTCACCAACGCCGCGCGCGTTCGGTGCTGCTGCATGTCCAAGTTTGTACAGCTGATAAAACTACTATCCTTGCTCCGTATAGCTCTCTTCTGATTTTCTATCGCAACTGATGCTTCGCCTTTAGGGTGAAACTGCGACATTTTTTTTAGCTTTGCTGTTCACTTTGTTTCCTTGAAGAAACAGTGTGAGGAGTATTACACCAGTTCGCGCTCGCACGACTAGTGCCTTTATAAAAGGTGCCTCGGCGCACGCGGGAGAGAGGGCGCGTGCATCGACCACTCTCGCTAGCGAAAGACGGCAGCAAAGCTCCGCCCTCCCCTTAGGCATCTTGTAAGCGGACCGTGTATCTCGCTCCGCTAGCCCGCTTGCGGCTAAGCGGAAGACGCATGCGTATTCGTGCTTCCGCTCCGATCAGCAGCTAAGCGGAGCGTAAAACGCTAAACTAAAACAGTCTCATCACAAGAGCTTGGTGGAGCAAACCACCACCCCGTTCCAAAGGGAACGCTCTTAGCATCGCATCCATCGATCCATCCATCCATCCAACCATCGCATCCCATCCCATCCCATACCGTCCATCCGTCCGTCCATCCGTCCGTCCATCCGTCCGTACTCCAGCACCCCAGGCAGTCAACGCAAAAAGTGTCATGTTTTTGCCCCGGATAACACATGCCCTATTCCAGTGCACCGTAGTGCACTGCCGTCGTTCGATGGTGGCGACACCTCAAGGCTTAGACGCGAAACACGCCACATGACACAGTCTTGTTACAAGCCTCTCAGCACTAGGAGTTGCACGCGGGATGTCCTTAAGCGTGATATATTCTGCCTGTTAAGGCACGCGTCCATGGCCAAATCGAAACGCGCCAAGCGCCTCATGCAGCAACGCTCTCACTTGCACGCAGAAATGTCTTAAGGATGCCCTATCACATATTTTACAACTATGCTACACGTCCGATGTTAGAACCATGGCGTCGGATAAGTTTATAGATTTATGTGTATATTTACGTCTGAGACATCACAGCAAACAGTCGCGCCAGTGCACGTACACAGTGGTGCTTTATTTTAGCCTGCACAATCTCCGGTATCGGCCCAAAAAAGCGCCGATGCACTGCGACACACACCACAAAAATCGGTTTGACTCGGAGAAGAATCTTTCGCATTATTTGCGCGCGTATGCGCCTCTACCAGTTCTTGGACATCCCAAGTTCTATTGCAACGAACTAAAGTACACGCTCCATTTTAAGATGAAGCTGTGCAGGTAGACTTTGCCGAACTGCGCTGTATACGCAGTTGCTGCTGACGCTGCGACATCTAGCTTATTTGCAAATTTTAAACCGAGAACCGCGCATGTAGCGCTTGACGGTGATTGCCGCACTTGTTCCTGCATATAGAGGAGCAAGTGCGGCCAGCAAGTGTGGTGATATATAGGAGCAAGAGACTCACTCGAATAAAGGCGGGTACGCTCACTCGCCTTTGTGGCCGAGCGGCACGCACCTGCGCAGCAGCTTGTTGACGTGTGTGAAGATTACTGAAGTGCATCCGTCCAGACGCAATGAAGTGTTGGTGCAAAATGCTCGTTGAGGTAGTACTATAGTGTTATGTTTACTGGCACCGACAAGCGAATAGTGCAGTATTTCCAGCGTCGCGGGCCCTATATGCTATGCACAACAGAAATGTGAAGCTACGCATTCTGAGTCTGTAATAGCTGTATTTTCTGTCACTACAACAACGACACCTCTTAAGCCTCTAACGCACACGCCATGTACGTTGCGTATTTAAACAGGCGTATGTGCAGGATGTTGTAATCAAGTTTTTATATCCGTGTGTCATGATGTACGAGGGCAAATCTGAAAGTCTTTGCCCCTACTTTTTATTGGCCAAAATAAGCTACATACAGGAAATTACAAATACATACGTACCTTACTCTGTTTTCCCACATAGTCCCCACACCGGTTCAGATATTTGTACCATCGCAGCGCTAAATTTGAGAATCCCCTGTTGTAGAATTCGTCCGGCTAACTGTGGAACCACCGTCATTGTCGTGCAAGTCTTCACGGCCTTTTACGAACTTGCAACACCACCACCTCACACTTCTCAAAGCGAGACACCTTTCCCTATACGGGGTCTGCATTTATCCGTGGATTTGGATGGGCGTCCGTCCCTTGCTCCATAGAAAACGAGCGGTTTTCGTCACCGCCGTTCTGCTATGGACAGCATTTCAGACCTTGTCTCAACGCTGAATGTGCTAAGGAAACAAGCACTCCGCCTACATGCTCTTCCTAGACATAAAGCAAGCTTTCGACTCGGTTCCGCATCAGGCGATTATTTTCGCTCTTGCAACCGCGGGAATTTCGGGTCGTCTGCTTCGCTTTGTGTGCAATTTCCTATCGGAGCGCCGGATGAAAGTGCGTGTTGGAGCAATAACAAGTCAATCCCGCACTGTTAAGTGTGGTGTCCCCACAGGGCAGCGTTTTATCGCCGCTTCTGTTTAACACAGTACTCGCCGCGCTTCCAAGTCGCTTGCCTCGAGACGGTGACCTCCCTGTGAGCATAGCTATCTATGCAGATGATATGCTCTGTGGATAAGCGGCCCTTCGCACCTTGGCCCGCGGCTTCGTGCAAGCTTGCAAAGAGCTCTGAACGCGACTTCGGAGTACTTGGGTGAAGTTGGCCTGCAGATATCACCTGCTAAGTCGGCTGCAATAGCATACCACCCTAAACAGCGCGCTCGTCGAACAATGACCCGACTGTACCTTGACGAAACGCCGATAAGCTGGGTGTCGACCACACCGTTATTTGGGCTTAATTGTGGATGATCGCGTCTCTTGGCGTCCTGCCATTAAATTCGTACGACACAAATCGCAGTCCATCCTTAAGTATGTGGCCGCCTTGACTGCTAGAGGTGCTGGCTGTGACCAAACAACGGCTCTGCAGGTGTACCAATCATCTGTACTCTCAGGCATGATGTATCCGTTACCATTCCTGAACGTCCCACCTAGTTTGATGGCCCAACTGGAACGTGATCATCGCGTTGCCCTTCGAATAATGCTGGGATTACCTCGTGAGGCGCAATGAGTTCCATTACTCACTGAAGCTCATCATTTACCTCTAAGGCTACAAGAAGACCAGAGAGCTCTATTTCATATAGAGCGTCTGCACCGCACCTCCAATGGTCAAATGCTCCTTGATCGTCTGATTCACCGCCCGTTTTCTCGCATTGGAAAAATGGCAGCATTATTTATGAACATTACTGACATTTCTGAACATGATGCTTCAGTTACGCCTTCGCCGCCGCAAGACATCACCAAACACGTGCTGCCCATTTACCTTACAATCCCTGACATACACAAAAATTCTGATATGCCTGTTTCGGCCATATTCCAATTGGCTCAGTCGCACATGTCGAGAAAATTCCAGATTACCTTCAAGTATTTACAGATGCATCTGTGCACAGTGACGGTCAAGACGCCTCTGCAGCTTTTTTCTGCCCTTCACTCAAGTACGACGTATATTTCATATACCCCATCCAGCCTCGTCAACAACTGCGGAGCTAGCAGCAATTAATGTTGCACTAAAATACGTGCAAGAGGAGTTAACCACACCGCCGAAGATTGTCATATTTACGGACTCCCGCGCTGCGCTTAGCAGATTACAACGCAGTCAGGTTGATTGCCCAATTGTGCACAGCATTACTCACTCTGCCAACAAAAATTTTATCACGCGGGGTATCTCTCGTTGCTCAATGGATACCTTTGCACGTAGAGATCGCCGGAAATGAAGAGGCTGATCGACTGGCTTCAACTTGCACTCATAACGACTGTGCTTGCCCTGAAATTTTACGCAAGCTTGATGACGCTCGCCTGCTGATTCGTCGCCACCTACTCAAGCAGCATTCAGACCAGCGCGTCGCAAATGGAACGTTCCCGCCGCGTGTTCGCGGTCGAGGCTTGCCTCGTCGCGCTAGAGCGCAACTACTCAAGGTAAGGGTTGGCAGTGTTAATGTGCACGAACGTTTACACAGACAAGGACGTGTGACTAGTCCATCGTGTACTCTTGCGGTGACTGCGAGACACTTCAGCACCGGATATTGGAATGTCCCGCTTTCAGTGCGCAAACGCAAATCACTAGTTGAGGGACTACCATCTCCTGGCCTGCGGTGTACGAACTCTAGACGAATGTTTTAACCCCCAGTTGTTTGTTGCGTCTCGACGTGATCAAGCTCATCGTGCTCTCCATATCTTTGTAGAAACAACGAACTTAGGGGCACGTTTGTAACCCAGCAACTATTTTTTTATTTTACATTCTTTAGTAGCTTGACCTGCAGGGACTGGCCCTACTGTATGTTTTACTTTATTCGTTGAGATTTGTCATCTCGCTCTTCCTTTCCTCCTTCCTCCCCTCCTTCCTATCTTTCCTTCTATGTTTCTCTCGTCCTTCCGAAGAGTAGGCAGGCGTTGTGCCCCTTCTGGTGGCAGTTGCCAGCCTTTGCTTCTCGCTTTCTCTTTCCTGTGTATATGTTTTCAAATCAAATAATTATAATAATAATAGAAAACGAAACACTTCGCTGCTCGCAAGCCGTGGACGTGTGAAGCACAACCTCCATCTTCAACAACTGATAGCCCTGATCCACGTGTGCTTGCGTTGGCGATACAGTAGTGCCAATGTATTTTTTCCTGGGTTCTCGTCGTACGTTGAAGCCGGCGAGTATCTTCGGAACATATTCGGTTCCTCGAAGAATGTGTGGCAACTTACGAAGCAACTTACGAAGCCGTGGTGTATCAGTGGCTGTGACATGCGCTGCTGAGCACGAGGGTTCAATGTCGGCCGCGGCGGCCGCCTTCCAATGGAGGCGGGGAATGCAAGGATGCTTGTGAACTAGAGCTTTAGGTGCACGGTATTGAGCCCCATATTGTCAGAAATAATTGGCAGCCCTTCGTTAATGCGTCCCTATAACGCAGTGTTTAGTTTCGGTCGTGAAGTCCCACAATTTAATTTACTTGGTGGCATAGATTCGAGAACGTACGCGCAGAATGAGCAACGAACACACAATCCGATAAGACACGCGTTGTAGTCTATAGAATCCCGACAGTGGCCAAGAAATTTCAGACAATCTAAAGCGTCTTGCCGGGAAGAGAGAACGTGATAACTGTCATATTACCGCGAAATTATAACTAAAAAATTACACCATCTTCCGTAGGGGAACCCGGAGTAGTATGCGAAGCAGCCGTGGGGTCAACTCAAGGTAGTTTATCAGCTGTGGACATGCAGCAACACCAGCAACGCGCAGAACTGTTGTCGACGCCGTCGGCGTTTTGCCCGCGTTCGCACCGAACGAGCGCGGCGTTGGTGACTGTTGCCGGTGCCTTGGGCGCCTATCCATCCATCCATCCATCCATCCATCCATCCATCCATCCGTCCGTCCGTCCGTCCGTCCGTCCGTCCAGCCATCCATCCATCCATCCATCCCATCCATACTCCAGCACCCCAGGCAGTCAACGCAAAAAGTGTCAGTTTTTGCCCCCGGATAACACATGCCCTATTCCAGTGCACCGTAGTGCACTGCCGTCGTTTCGATGGTGGCGACACCTCAAGGCTTAGACGCAAAACACGCCACATGCCACAGTCTGTTAAAAGCGTCTCAGCACTAGGACTTGCACGCGGGATATCCTTAAGGGTGATATATTCTGCCTGTTAAGGCACGCGTCCATGGCCAAATCGAAACGCGCCAAGCGTCATGCAGCAACGATCTGGCTTGCACGCAGAATGTCTTAAGGTTGCCCTATCACATATTTTACAACTATGCTACACGTCCGATGTTAAACCATGGCGTCGGATAAGTTTATAGATTTATGTGTATATTTATGTCTGAGACATCACAGCAAACAGTGGCGCCAGTGCACGTACACAGCGGTGCTTTATTTTAGCCTGCACAATCTCCGGTATCGGCCCAAAAAGCGCCGATGCACTGCGACATACACCACAAAATCGGTTTGACTCAGAGAAGAATCTTCGCATTATTTGCGCGCGTATGCGCCTCTACCAGTTCTTGGACATCCCAAGTTCTATTGCAACGAACTAAAGTACACGCTCCATTTTAAGATGAACTGTGCAGGTAGCTTTGCCGAACTGCGCTGTATACGCAGTTGCTGCTGACGCTGCGACATCTAGCTTATTTGCAAATTTTAAACCGAGAAACCGCGCATGTAGCGCTTGACGGTGATCGCCGCACTTGTTCCTGCATATAGAGGAGCAAGTGCGGCAGCAGTGTGGTGATATGTAGAGCAAGAGAGCTCACTCGAATAAAGGCGGGTACGTCACTCGCCTTTGTGGCCGAGCGGCACGCACCTGCGCAGCCATCTGGTTGACGTGTGAAGATTACTGCAGTGCATCCGTCCAGACGCAATGCAGTGTTGGTGCACAAAATGCTCGTTGAGGTAGTACTATAGTGTTATGTTTATGGCACGACAAGTGAATAGTGCGTATTTCCAGCGTCGCGGGCCCTATATGCTATGCACAACAGAAATGTGAAGCTACGCATTCGGTCTGTAATAGCTGTATTTTCTGTCACTACAACAACGACCCCTCTTAAGCCTCTAACGCGCATGCCATGTACGTTGCGTATTTTAAACAGGCGTATGTGCAGCATGTCGACAATCAAGTTTTCATATCCATGATTCATGATGTACGAGGGCGAATCTGAAAGTCTTTGCCCCTACTTTTATTGGCCAAAATAAGCTACATACAGGAAATTACAAATAATACGTACCTTACTCTGTTTTTCCACATAGTCCCCACACCGGTTCAGATATTTGTACCATCGCAGCGTTAAATTTGAGAATACCCTGTTGTAGAATTCTCCGGCTAACTGTGGAACCACCGTCATTGTCGTGCAAGTCTTCACGGCCTTTTACGAACTTGCAACACCACCACCTCACACTTCTCAAAGCGAGACAACCTTTCCCTATACGGGGTCTGCATTTATCCGTGGATTTGGATGGGCGTTCGTCCCTTGCTCCATAGAAAACGAGCGGTTTTCGTCACCGCCGTTCTGCTATGGACAGCATTTCAGACCTTGTCTCAACGCTTGAATGTGCTAAAGGAAACAAGCACTCCGCCTACATGCTCTTCCTAGACGAAGCAAGCTTTCGACTCGGTTCCGCATCAGGCGATTGTTTTCGCTCTTGCAACCGCGGGAATTTCGGGTCGTCTGCTTCGCTTTGTGTGCATTTCCTATCGGAGGCCGGATGAAAGTGCGTGTTGGAGCAAAAAAGTCAATCCCGCCACTGTTAAGTGTGGTGTCCACAGGGCAGCGTTTTATCGCCGCTTCTGTTTAACACAGTACTCGCCGCCGCTTCCAAGTCGCTTGCCTCGAGACGGTGACCTCCCTGTGAGCATAGCTATCTATGCAGATGATATTGCTCTGTGGATAAGCGGCCCTTCGCACCTTGGCCCGCGGCTTCGTGCAAGCTTGCAAAGAGCTCTGAAACGCGACTTCGGATACTTGGGTGAAGTTGGCCTGCAGATCACTGCTAAGTCGGCTGCAATAACATACCACCCTAAACAGCGCGCTCTTCGAACAATGATGCCGACTGTACCTTGACGAAACGCCGAAAAGCTGGGTGCGCAACACCGTTATGGGCTTAATTGTGGATGATCGCGTCTCTTGGGTCCTGCCATTAAATTCGTACGACACAAATCGCAGTCCATCCTTAAGTATGTGGCCGCCTTGACTGCTAGAGGTCTGGCTGTGACCAAACACAACGGCTCTGCAGGTGTACCAATCATTGTACTCTCAGGCATGATGTAGCGTTACCATTCCTGAACGTCCCACCTAGTTTGATGGCCCAACTGGAACGTGATCATCGCGTTGCCCTTCGAATAATGCTGGGATACCTCGTGAGGCGCAATCAGTTCCATTACTCACTGAAGCTCATCATTTACCTCTAAGGCTACAAGCAGACCAGAGAGCTCTATTTCATATAGAGCGTCTGCACCGCGCTCGAATGGTCAAATGCTCCTTGATCGTCTGATTCACCGCCCGTTTTCTCGCATTGGAAAAATGGCAGCATTATTATGAACATTACTGACATTTCTGAACATGATGCTTCCAGTTACGCCTTCGCCGCCGCAAGACATCACCAAACACGTGGCCCATTACCTTACAATCCCTGACATACACAAAAGTTTGATATGCCTGTTTCGGCCATACTCCAATTGGCTCAGTCGCACATGTTCGAGAAATTCCAGATTACCTTCAAGTATTTACAGATGCATCTGTGCACAGTGATGGTCAAGGCGCCTCTGCAGCTTTTTCTGCCCTTCAACTCAAGTACGAGTATATTTCATATACCCCATCCAGCCTCGTCAAACAATGCGGAGCTAGCAGCAATTAATGTTGCACTGAAATACGTGCAAGAGGAGGAAACACCGCCGAAGATTGTCATATTTACGGACTCCGCGCTGCGCTTAGCAGATTACAACGCAGTCAGGTTGATTGCCCAATTGTGCGCAGCATTACTCACTCTGCCAACAAAATTTATCAACGGGGTATCTCTCGTTGCTCAATGGATAACCTTCGCACGTAGAGATCGCCGGAAATGAAGAGGCTGATCGAACTGGCTTCAACTTGCACTCATAACGACTGTGCTTGCCCTGAAATTTTGCGCAAGCTTGATGACGCTCGGCCTGCTGATTCGTCGCCCCTACTCAAGCAGCATCAGACCAGCGCGTCGCAAATGGAAACGTTCCCGCCGCGTGTTCGCGGTCGAGGCTTGCCTCGTCGCGCCTAGAGCGCACTATCAAGCTAAGGGTTGGCAGTGTTAATGTGCACGAACGTTTACAAAGACAAGGACGTGTGACTAGTCCATCGTGTATTGCGGTGACTGCGACACACTTCAGCAGATTGGAATGTCCCCGCTTTCAGGGCCACGCAATCACTAGGAGGGACTACATCTCCTTGGCCTGCGGGTACGACTCTAGACGAATGTTTATACCCCCAGGTGGCTGTGCGTCTCGACGGAGCAAGCTCATCGTGCTCTCCTTACTTTGTAGAAACAACGAACTAGGGGCACGTTTGTAACCAGCAACTATTTATTTATTTTACATTCTTTAGTAGAGGACCTGCAGGACGGGCCCTACTGTATGTTTTACTTTATTCGTTGGATTTGTCATCTCGCCTCGCCTTTCCTCCTTCATCCCCTCCTTCCTATCTTTCCTTCTATGTTTCTCTCGTCCTTTCCGAAGAGTAGGCAGGCGTTGTGCCCCTTCTGGTGGCAGTTGCCAGCCTTTGCTTCTCGCTTTCTCTTTCCTGTGTATATGTTTTCAAATCAAATAATTATAATAATAATAGAAAACGAATCACACTTCGCTGCTCGCAAGCCGTGGACGTGTGAAGCACAACCTCCATCTTCAACAACTGATAGCCCTGATCCACGGTGTGCTTGCGTTGGCGATACAGTAGTGCCAATGTATTTTTTTCCTGGGTTCTCGTCGTACGTTGAAGCCGGCGAGTATCTTCGGAACATATTCGGTTCCTCGAAGAATGTGTGGCAACTTACGAAGCAACTTACGAAGCCGTGGTGTATCAGTGGCTGTGACATTGCACTGCTGAGCACGAGGGTTCAATGTCGGCCGCGGCGGCCGCCTTCCAATGGAGGCGGGGAATGCAAGGATGCTTGTGAACTAGAGCTTTAGGTGCACGGTATGAGCCCCATATTGTCAGAAATAATTGGCAGCCCTTCGTATATGCGTCCCTTATAACGCAGTGTTTAGTTTCGGGTCGTGAAGTCCCACAATTTAATTTACTTGGTGCATAGATTCGAGAACGTACCGCAGAATGAGCAACCAGCACACAATCCGATAAGACCGCGTTGTAGTCTATAGAATTCCCGACAGTGGCCAAGAAATTTCAGACAATCTACAGCGTCTTGCCGGGGAGAGAGAACGTGATAACTGTCATATTACCGCGAAAATTAAACTAAAAAAATTACACCATCTTACCGTAGGGGAACCCGGAGTAGTATGCGAAGCAGCCATGGGTCAACTCAAGGTAGTTTTATCAGCTGTTGGACATGCAGCAACACCAGCAACGCGCAGAACTGTTGTCGACGCCGTCGGCGTTTTGCCCGCGTTCGCACCGAACGAGCGCGGCGTTGGTGACTGTTGCCGGTGCCTTGGGGCGCCTACCGTCGCGCCTTCTAACCTAAGCTGCTTCGCATTATCGCGCGCGGAGCCGCAGGTGTTGCCATTAGTTGCGCAATCCGGAGAGGAGAGGAGTGTCGGAAAGGAGAGGAAGAATGCCGAGAGGAGAGGAGATGAGACAAGGAGAGGAGAGAAGGAGAGGAAATGAGACAAGGAGAGAAGAGGAGTGGGAGGAGGATGCGCATGCGCAGTAGGGGTGTGGACGCCGCACGACGCAGGGAGCGAGGGAGGGAGGGAGCGACATCGCCCCCACATGTGATGTTTCGCATCTAAAACAACGACGCGTTGCTCGGTAGCATCCCGGCGCCATGTTGGCTGCATATATAAGCTGCGGATGCGTAAATCATTGGGTTTATTATCTCATGCTACGAAATTTTACGATGATAACGCGCGAAAGAGTCGTAAATCTACTTTGAAAGCTCCTTATACACCAGCGCCCCTGTCAGCAGCGGGAGCCATAGAACTGCGATGGAACGAGATTGCGAGGAGCAGAAGATGACCTACGCCAATCCACTTGTTAACTTCCCGGGAGTGCGTTAATGGTTTCATTTTAAAATATTAAACTAAAAGATTCCTGCCATGAGACTTGAAAAAGAAGAATACATTTTGTTCAGCAAGCGTAAATAAGAATTGAATGACATACGGATAGCTAACCTAAATTGTCTCTTGAGACTGTACTTGGGTCGTACAACATGACATACTTTTAAGTTGTAACATTCATGGGGCTTTTGTCTCAAAACGTTATTTCAGAAACAACAAAATAACCACTTAAAAATTCGAGCTTTTAGTAGCCGCCGTATGGCGAGTATTAAGTTTGATAATTTGGTCTCCAAAAAAGAACTGGCCGACTCAACTCTTTTGGAATCTACTTAATGCGAAGCATTATAAACGTCCTGAGCATGGTTGCTTGCACGTAGAAAATTTCGAAGGGTTATCTATTCTACCTGACGAGGCATGCGTCGGTGGCCAAATTGAAACGCGCCAAGCGCCTCAACGCAATGCTTTGCACGCGGAAAATTCTAAAGGGTGTTCTATTCCGCCTTCATCCGATGCGTAATGGTTAAGTATGTGACTTATTTGCTGGACGTGCGCTGTTCGAATCTAGCCGTCGGAGAAGTTTGTATATGTATATATTTGGAACATCACGGCGACCAGTAGCCCCAGTGGACATACACAGCGGCGTCTTATTATTGCGGATAGGAATTATATGGAGACTCCAAAGCAGATTTCTGCCGTCGTCGTCGCCTTGAGGTTCGTATGACGTCAACGGCGATGAAATCGTCGCCGCGCTCCGGACGCTGTATTTGCGAGTGAATGGCGCGAGGGACGCGCGCTTTCACGGGGAGCGAAACGCACGTCGGAGATCAAACTCGCGTTCTGCGCCGTGCTCCCTGAAGGGCTGCAGATTTAAGCGTCTCTTTCCTCCTTTACAATGACCATATACAGAGAGCAAAGCGACATTTTCCGTCGCGCGAAAGGCCGTGGGGGGACGGGAAGGGGAGGCGACGTTTAGCTGCGGCACCAAATGCGTATTTATATAAAAACGTTGCGAGGCGAGAAGGTGGGTAAGATTTCCGACGCAGCTCGACGAGTGTCCCGTTCTGATCTCGTCGAAAACGTCCGAGCCGCCCCCAGAGGCACCGACAACAGTCACCAACGCCGCGCGCGTTCGGTGCTGCTGCATGTCCAAGTTTGTACAGCTGATAAAACTACTATCCTTGCTCCGTATAGCTCTCTACTAATTTTCTATCGCAACTGATGCTTGCCTTTAGGGTGAAACTGCGACATTTTTTTAGCTTTGCTGTTCACTTTGTTTCCTTGAAGAAACAGTGTGAGGAGTATTACAACAAGTTGTTCGCGCTCGCACGACTAGTGCCTTTATGCAAGGTGCCTCGGCGCACGCGGGAGAGAGGGCGCGTGCATCGACCACCCTCGCTGGCGAAAGGCGGCAGCAAAGCTCCACGCTCCCCTTAGGCATCTTGTAAGCGGACCGTGTATCTCGCTCCGCTAGCCCGCTTGCGGCTAGCGTTCGTCCGTCCGTCCGTCCGTCCGTCCGTACTCCAGCACCCCAGGCAGTCAACGCAAAATGTGTCATGTTTTTGCCCCCGGATAACACATGCCCTATTCCAGTGCACCGTAGTGCACTGCCGTCGTTTCGATGGTGGCGACACCTCAAGGCTTACACGCAGAAACACGCCACATGCCACAGTCTTGTTACAAGCGTCTCAGCACTAGGACTTGCACGCGGGATGATCCTTAAGCGTGATATATTCTGCCTGTTAAGGCACGCGTCCATGGCCAAATCGAAACGCGCCAAGCGCCTCATGCAGCAACGCTCTCGCTTGCACGCAGAAATGTCTTAAGGATGCCCTATCACATATTTACACTATGCTACACGTCCGATGTTAAAACCATGGCGTCGGATAAGTTTATAGATTTATGTGTATATTTACGTCTGAGGACATCACAGCAAACAGTCGCGCCAGTGCACCGTACACAGTGGTGCTTTATTTTAGCCTGCACAATCTCCGGTATCCGGCCCAAAAAAGCGCCGAGCACTGCGACATACACCACAAAAATCGGTTTTGACTCGGAGAAGAATCTTTCCCATTATTTGCGCGCGTATGCACCTCTACCAGTTCTTGAACATCCCAAGTTCTATTGCAACGAACTAAAGTACACGCTCCATTTTAAGATGAAGCTGTGCAGGTAGACTTTGCCGAACTGCGCTGTATACGCAGTTGCTGCTGATGCTGCGACGTCTAGCTTATTTGCAAATTTTAAACCGAGAACCGAGCATGTAGTGCTTGACGGTGATCGCCGCACTTGTTCCTGCGTATAGAGGAGCAAGTGCGGCCAGCAAGTGTGGTGATATATAGGAGCAAGAGAGCTCACTCGAATAAAAGTTGCAGTGGCTTAGCTCGGCTATGCCAGGATATACGTAGCGTTAGCAAAGGTTCAGCTGATAATTCTTAGCTTATTCTTAAGATTATTCTTAAGCTAGAATTATTCTTATGAGTCAAGCTTCTCCGTTCTTCTGCGCTGTTGAGCAGCATTTTGCGCTCTCCTTCTCCATGGCTATACCACACTGGCAAACGCCAGTCAGAAGCGCAAGCAGGCTCCAGCGCAGTGTCAGACGGTGACTGCACAGCGATGTGCGCGCCGGCGCCAGTGCGTCTACCACGGCTACGACGTCACTCCTCTGGAATGCGCAGACTGACGGCTGTGAGTCGCACGCGGCGGCGGGCGGAGTGCGCGAGAGGTGCCGGCTCCGGTGGCTCCGGTGCGCAAGCCGTGTGACATCACTGATCCTTGCGCATGCGCAGCACGGCTATTGATGTGCCGCGCGAAACGGGCTTGGCTAGGCCAGTGTTGCTAACGCTACAAAAGGCGGGTACGCTCACTCGTCTTGTGGCCGAGCGGCACGCACCCTGCGCAGAATCTTGGTTGACGGTGTGAAGATTACTGCAGTGCATCCGTCCAGACGCAATGCAGTGTTGGTGCAAATGCTCGTTGAGGTAGTACTATAGTGTTATGTTTACTGGCACCGACAAGCCAATAGTGCAGTATTTCCAGCGTCGCGGGCCCTATATGCTATGCACAACAGAATGTGAAGCCACGCATTCTGAGTCTGTAATAGCTGTATTTTCTGTCACTACAACAACGACCCCTCTTAAGCCTCTAACGCGCATGCCATGTACGTTGCGTATTTAAACAGGCGTATGTGCAGCATGTCGACAATCAAGTTTTTCATATCCATGAGTCATGATGTACGAGGGCGAATCTGAAAGTCTTTGCCCCTACTTTTTATTGGCCAAATAAGCTACATACAGGAAATTACAAATACATACGTACCTTACTCTGTTTTCCACATAGTCCCCACACCGGTTCAGATATTTGTACCATCGCAGCGCTAAATTTGAGAATCCCCTGTGGTAGAATTCGTCCGGCTAACTGTGGAACCACCGTCATTGTCGTGCAAGTCTTCAAGGCCTTTTACGAACTTGCAACACCACCACCTCACACTTCTCAAAGCGAGACACCTTTCCCTATACGGGGTCTGCATTTATCTGTGGATTTGGATGGGCGTTCGTCCCTTGCTCTATAGAAAACGAATCACACTTCGCTGCTCGCAAGCCGTGGACTTGTGAAGCACAACCTCCATCTTCAACAACTGATAGCCCTGATCCACGGTGTGCTTGCGTTGGCGATACAGTAGTGCCAATGTATTTTTTTCCTGATTCTCGCCGTACGTTGAAGCCGGCGAGTATCTTCGGAACATATTCGGTCCCTCGAAGAATGTGTGGCAAGCTCACGAAGCAACTTACGAAGCCGTGGTGTATCAGTGGCTATGACATTGCGTTGCTGAGCACGAGGGTTCAATGTGGGCCGCGGCGGCCGCCTTCCGATGGAGCCGGGGAATGCAAGGATGCTTGTGAACTAGGGCTTTAGGTGCATGGTAGAGAGCCCCTTATTGTCAGAAATAATTGGCAGCCCTTCGTTAATGCGTCCATTATAACGCAGTGTTCAGTTTCGGGTCGTGAAGCCCCACAATATAATTTAATTGGTGGCGTAGATTCGAGAATGTACAGCAGAATGAGCAACGAGCCCACAATCCGATAAGACACGCGTTGTAGTTATAGAATTCACGACAGTGGCCAAGAAATTTCAGATAATCTACGGCGTCTTGCCGAGAAGAGAGAACGTGATACTTTCATATTACCGCGAAAATTGAACTAAAAACAGCGACGCATTGCTCGGTAGCCTCCCGGCGCCATGTTGGCTGCATGTATAAGCTGCCGATGCGTAAATCATAGGGTTTAATATCTCATGCTACGAAATTTTACGATAATTAATGCGCGAAAGAGTCGTAAATGTACTTTAAAAGCTCCTTATACACCAGCTCCGCTGTCAGCAGCGGGAGCCAAAGAACTGCGATGGAACGAGATTGCGAGGAGCAGCAGACGACTTACGCGAATCCATTTGTTAACTTCCCGGGAGTGCGTTAATTGTTTTATTTTAAATTATAAACTAAAAGAATCGTGCCTATGAGACTTGAAAAAGAACAATACTTTCTGTTCAGCAAACGTAAATACGAATTGAATGAAATACGGTTAGCCAACCTAACTTGTCCTCTTGAGACTGTACTTGGGTAGTACAACATGGTATACTTTTAGTTGTAGCATTCTTGGGGCTTTTCTCTCAAAACATTATTACAGAAACAACGAATAACCACTTAAGAGTTTGAGCTTTAGTAGCCGCCGTATGGCGAGTATTAAGTTTGGTAATTTGGTCTCCAAAAAACATTGCCAGACTCAACTCTTTTGGAAATCTACTTTAAGCGAAGCATTATAAGCGTCTCAGCATGGTTGCTGGCACGTAGAAAATTCTGAAGGGTTATCTATTCTATCTGACGAGGCATGCGTCGGTGGCCAAATTGAAACGCAACTAGCACCTCAACGCACTGCCTTGGACGCGGAAAATTCTAAAGGGTGTTCTATTCCGCCTGCATCCGATGCGTAATATTTACATATGTGACTTCTTTGCTGGACGTGCGCTGTTAGTATCTAGCCGTCGGAGAAGTTTGTATATGTATATATTTGGAACATCACGGCGACCAGTATCAGATCGCTTCTCAGCCTTTTGGGCTAAGATCAAGTGTGATCTATTGACGATGTCAAGAGCCTTCCGGCTGTACATGCTATAGCAAGTCAACGAGTCTTCTGTCAAGTCTCATCTTGGACCCTGGACCCGGCCGTGCTCGGACCTCCTTTGCACTACCCTTGGGATCGGCCCACCCCGGGTGTCTCGCTGGGTTACTGGCGGACTACCTGGTTACGATCACGGATCCTGCTGTGGTGCCGACGTGGACCTTACTGGAGAGTCTCGCTGGGTTTCTGGCGGACTATCTGGTTGAGATCACGGATCCTACAGTGGTGCTGACGTGGACCTTCCTGGCTGGTCTGCTGGTGGTCTGCCTTGCTGTGATCACGGGTCCTGCCGAGTACCACGTGCTCGGTTGCACTGCACTCCAGGGGTCTTCCCTAGGGGCTTCAGCGAAGCGGCTGATGAACCTGGCACTGTCCGGGTCTTCATTGGCGCTTCCAGCAACTGCTAAGATCCTACAAGCCTGCCGAAGAGTCAGTTCCCTTCACTGATTCCTGGCTCCACCAGAGTGCAGCAGCGCTCAGCGCCAGCTGCACACAACTAGTGCTACCAGTTCCTGTAATTCCGAGGCAACGCAGCCAGCGACCGCGCGGCAACGTCCTCATCACCATGGATAATATGAGTGAGACACCCTCAAGGGAAAACTGTTTCCTTTTTAATGCACCTGATGGTGACATTTCGATTGATGATTTGATTGATGCAGTTGAAGCCACAGCTGGGGACGACAGCGTACTGGCACTGCAACACATGGGAGGTTCCAAGTTTCTAGTATGTACAAGAAACTCAAGTCAGGCAACGAGACTAATGGTCGCAGAAGGTTTCCGGGTGAATCATGTGAAAGTATCAGTAGAAGCTGTCGGCCCGCCTGTCACTTTTGTTAATGTATACCGATTTCCGGTATACTTGACTGCCCACACCCTGTCATATGCGTTGCAACCTTATGGCAAAGTTAAAAGTGTTGCTTTTGCGAAGGTAGCAAATAGAAACAATAAGTTGAATGGAGTAAGAGTTGTCCGCATTGAAATGGCTAAGCCCATACCCAATTTCCTTACGATTCAAGGAAATAGGGTAATGTGCGAATACCGCGGCATGCGTCGTGTTTGTGCGAGGTGCGGTAACGATAGCCATATGGCGACTTCGTGTACCGCCCCCTACTGCAAGCGTTGCGGTGTGTTTGGACATGAGGAAACCGGGTGTGACGAGGAATGTAGAAAGTGTGGTGGACGCCATGGTACCAAGGCGTGCTTTCGCGGAAAAACATACGCGAAATCGTATGCTGGTGCTGCATGGCAACAACCACTTGCAGAACAGTCACCAGTGGGAAACACGCAATTAGACAAAGATTTTCCCCCATTGCTGTCACTACCAAAAATGCAAGTGCTTCAGCCCCGTGTTTCAAAGTCACCAATCAAAACTCATAATTACTGGGATGGTGAGGTCTCAGTACAGAACGAAGATAGCAGTGAAGAAGCATGAAACAAGGCTACAAAAGAGTCCAGTACAAGCGAACTGTCGTCTGCATCCTACACAGAGAATGCGGACACATCTGATACAGCAGTGTCTAAGGAATGTCCCTTAGTAAACATGTCTGAGACCTCCTCCCGGGACACAGACAACAGCGTATCAGAAGACGCAGTTGGAAAAAAAAACGAAGAGGACACGCCTGCGTCACTTTGCCAAGAGGCAACAAAAAAAACCCAACAAAGTCGGCATTGATTTCCAGCAGTGAAACTTCTAATGGTGAAGCAAGGCAGGTGATGCCCCCCCCCCCAAAAAAAAAAGATAACCCGAGAAACATTGATCAAACTGATCATAAACGAAACACAGCTGTGAGTGAAGATGGACCATCCAATAATGACACACCCCAAGGGGTTCAATCATCTGGAAAGCAAAGGCACCGCTCAAGATCCAGAAGGAAAGGAGAAAGAAGAGGAGCAAAATCATCAAAAGAACGCGGTAGCCCAAAGACGCTTCGGCGATCAAAAGATGAAACGACCAGCAGTGATGGTGATACCAATCAAAAACAATAAAAAAACAAAGAAAACATTCGCCGTCGCCTGACTCGTCGGCTAGTGACATGGAAGTCACAGATGCGCGAGCAGGAGCAAAGGGTGGAAGCCCTTTACTCTAAACATATCATTCAAATGATAAAAATATAGAGTGTGGGGAGCAAGTGAGAGAACCCTTTTACCCTAAAATTAAGATCTCTAAGGTTAAAATTACAACTCTTGCGTACAATAATTGTGACTGTGTTAAATTTAATTCTCACTTCAAATGATAGTTGAAAGACTCCATTGCATGTCTTTTAATGTTAGGGGCTTCCGAAATCCAGAGAAACAGAAACAATTGATTAGTTTAGCCCGAGAAAAGGAAATTGATATTATTTTCTTACAAGAAACAAACTTCCGCACGCCACAAGATGTGGCCATTTTTAAGGAAACCAATGGGGTAGTAGGCTTTTCACTAACGAGCAATAGATCATGCAGTACAGGCGTTATTTTCGTCTGAAAACGATACCGGATAGGGGCATTTTGTACCTGCGACTCTGATGGCAGGATAACATGTGTGGATACATTCTTAGGTGGCCGGAAAGTGCGATTTATTAATGTGTATGCCCCTGTAACAAGGAGTTCAACTAACGAGTATTTTAAAACTTTATGGAATTACATGCCTAAAAAACCACCTTGCGTGGTGGTTGGAGATTTCAACTGCGTCCTGGATAGCAATCGAGACATTCGCGGACCAGGACAGGGGAAATCAAACTACCACGCGAGAGAATTAAAAAAATTGTTAACATACTACAATATGTCAGATGCATGGTTATGGTTGCATAGTAACACAATTGAATACACGCGTTCATGTGGAAAAACAGAAAGCAGACTTGACAGAGCTTATATGTCTGCTTGTCTTCTAACAGAGCTGGAGGAAATACAGACTATGAGCGGCCCAGAAGGAACGAAAACTTTTAGTGACCATAAAGCGGTTATTTTTACACTAAAGGGAAGAGAAGGACCAACCCACACCCCAAAATGTGGCGTATGGATGCATCAATATTACATGACCAAACAGCATGCGAAGACATAAAAATGAAACTAAAGAAAAGTTTAGACAATAATGACACAAATGAAAACTGGGATGATCTAAAAGAAGAATGGAAAGAAATCCTAATAGAAGCTGGGAAAAACATGAAAAGAAGAAACACTAAGATCCTGAATGAAATATTACGTAGAATACGTATAATAGAACGAGGAGGAGAACAGACTTGCTGCATACAAGAATACCTCGAGTGTTTACGTGCCAAATATAAACATCACTTGAGAGAGATAAGACAAAACGGAAAACGTCACACAGAATCACAGCAATGTGATCAAATGAACTTAAGTCAACCAGTTCATGAACCAAACAAAGACACCGAAGGAAAGAGAAGAATAGAAGCAATACGGACAGACAAAGGTGAAATCACCACAAATGAAGAATCTATTAAGGAAGTATTCCTTGATCACTTTCAAAAAGTATTACAAGGAATCAACCCCATACAGGATAGCAATGCAACCAGATTATTTGAAAACCTTCCACAAGTACAACGAGAAGACCACGATAACTGTGTGCCCCTGCCACAAAAGAAGAAGTATTTCAAACAATCAAGAAAATGACGCTAGAAACAGCACCAGGACCAGACGGTATTTTGACAGGATTCTACCTTACCTTTTTCGACATAATCTGACAAAGACTAGTAAAAATGATAAACAATTTTATCATTCAAAAGAAGAAACCTCCTTCTTTCGCAAATGGAAGAATTATTCTACTAGCTAAACCAAACAATGACCTACTAGATGTGAATGGGTGGAGACCCGTCACATTACTAAACACAGACTATAAAATAGCAGCAAAGATCTTAACAAATAGACTAAATGATGTATTGCCAATGATTATATCAGAATTACAAGCAGCAGCAGTTCCAGGGAGATCAATATTCGCGTCTTTGACTTCAACACGCGATATATTCACTTATGTCAAACAAAAACAAATTAAAGGTGCCTTCATTACGATAGATCAAGAGAAAGCATACGATAAAGTGAACCATCATTATATATATGAGACTATGAAACAATTCGGTTTTCCTCAGGACTTCATAGACATCATCAAATTACTATATAAAGATATTACAAGTGAAATACAAATTAACAACACGCTCACAGATTGTTTCTCGGTTACGAGAGGGGTGCGACAAGGTTGTTCACTCTCACCAGGACTCTTTGTATTGACTTTGGATCCGCTACTGAGAAGAGTCGACCAAGAAAAAAGAATGAGAGGTTTCCCGTTGCCAGGATTGGGGGAAATAAAAATTTCAGCCTTTGCGGATGATATATCTTTATTTACTAAAGATGAATGCAGCTACCAGACATTTCTGCAAATCTTCGAAGAGTATGCTATAATATCTGGAGCAAGAATTATTAAAAAAAAAGCAAAGCACTGCGATATGGGGATTTCAGAGAAGAATCACTTGGTGAAGTACAATTTGTGCAAGCTGCAAAAGTTCTCGGATTGTGGTTTCAACCAGGAGACATTTCGCCAAAAAGTTGGGACGAACCCCTAAAAAAAGATGCCCAAGTGGCCGAAAACCCACGCCATCAAGATTTAAGCCTAATAGAGAAGGCGGAAGTAGTGAAAACAAAACTATGTTCTCCTGCCTTCTATGTAGCAAGAATCGCAAAAATGCCTCGACTGGTTGCAAACAGACTGACTACCCTCATAGGGAGCTTCCTTTGGGGAAAGAAACCAGCACCAGTTACAAAAAGAGTTACTAGAATACCCCCATCACGAGGGGGTTTAGGGATACCAAACGTTTCTCTAACAGCACGAACTCTGGCAGCAAAAACAGAAAGCTCATTAATTCACGAGAATAACTTCCTTGGAAAACCTTTACTGAGATATTGGATTTGCACTCTTGATCGCTTTGTCACAACACAGATCTGGAAAGGCCCGAGAGCCGAAATCCCGCTTCAATTTTACAAAGAAGCAGTGAACACAAAAAAAGCGATCGAGGAACTCCGTCCAGAAACCCCACTAGCAGACATAAAGACCACAGAAATAAGCGCTACAATGGCTCTGAAGGAGTTGAATATGGAAGGTGTACGAAAACGTCTACCACATAAGTGGAAGTTTTGGAAACACACGCAATTACCGAAGGAAGTGAAAGACTTTGAATGGAAAAGACGGTGGGGAGTTCTCCCGACAAAAATAAGACTTGCACGGATCGGTATCACACCATCAGAGGAATGTCCTAACTGCAAACAACCTGAATCGCAAAGACATGCATTCAAAGAATGCCCTTCAGCAAAAGTTGTTTGGAAGATAGCCAATACCAAGTTCAGAACAAATGTAGCCAAAGAAGAGAAGAAGAAAAGCCTCTTTGAAAAATTACTGACCATAGTAATAATGTATAATTTGTGGAAAAGAAGAGGGCTTGCTTAAATTAAGAAAAAGCCCCAAAAAGCGGTGTATCCGGTATTAAAAAACACCAGAATCATGATGTGCAAAATACTAAATAGAGAGCTAGAAAAAAATGGAATAGACAATTTTCTTTAAAAAATAACCACTTAAGAGTTTGAGCTTTTAGTAGCCGCCGTATATGGCGAGTATTACGTTTGGAAATTTCGTCTCCAAAAAACATTGCCAGACTCAACTCTTTTGGAAATCTACTTTAAGCGAAGCATCATAAGCGTCTCAGCATGGTTGCTTGCACGTAGAAAATTCTGAAGGGTTATCTGTTCTACCTGACGAGGCATGCGTCGGTGGTCAAATTAAAACGCGCCAAGCACCTCAACGCACTGCCTTGGACGCGGAAAATTCTAAAGGGTGTTCTATTCCGCCTGCATCCGATGCGTAATATTTACATATGTGACTTCTTTGCTGGACGTGCGCTGTTAGTATCTAGCCGTCGGAGAAGTTTGTATATGTATAAATTTGGAACATCACGGCGACCAGTAGCCGCAGTGGACATACACAGCGGCGTCTTATTATTGCTATAGGAATTATATGGACACTCCAAAGTAGATTTCTGCCGTCGGCTTCGCCGTCGCCGCCAGGTTCCGTATGACGTCAACGGCGATGAAATCGTCGCCGCACTCCGGACGCTGTATGTGCGAGTGAATGGCGCGAGGGACGCGCGCTTTCACGGGGAGCGAACGCACGTCGAAGAGTAAACGCGCGTTCTGCGCCGTGCTCCCTGAAGGGCTGCAGAATTAAGCGTCTCTTTCGTCATTTCCATATATAGGGAGGAAACGCAACATTTTCCGTCGCGCGATAGGTTGTGAGGGGACGGGAGGGAGGGAGGGAGGGGAGGCGACATTTAGCTGCGGCACCAAATGCGTATTTATATAAAAACGCCGCGTGCGTTCGGTGCGAACGCGGTCATAACGCCGATGATGTCGACAACAGTTCTGCGCGTTGCTGGTGCTGCTCCTTTTCCAAGTTTATACAGCTGATAAAACTACTATGCTTGCTCCGTGTAGCTCTCTACTAATTTTCTATCGCAATTGATGCTTCGCCTTTCGGGTGAAACTGCGACATTTCTTTGTTAGCTTTGCTGTTCACTTTATTTCCATAAACAAACAGTGTGAGGTGTATTACACAAATTGTTCGCGCTCGCACGACTAGTGCCTTTATGCAAGGTGCCTCGATGCACGCGGGAGAGAGGGCGCGTGCATCGACCACCCTCGCTAGCGAAAGACAGCAGCAAAGCTCCGCGATCCCCTTAGGCATCTTGTAAGCGCACCGTGTATCTCGCTCCGCTAGCCCGCTTGCGGCTAAGCGGAGGACGCATGCGTATTCGTGCTTCCGCTCCACTCAGCAGCTAAGCGGAGCGTAAAAACACTAAACTAAAACTGTCTCATCACAAGAGCTTGGTGGAGCAAACCACCCACCCCCCGCTCCAAAGGGGACGCCCCAGCATCGCATCCATCGATCCATCCATCCATCAATCGCATCCCATCCCAACCCATCCCAACCCATCCCATCCCATCCCGTCCGTCCGTCCGTCCGTCCGTCCGTCCTTCCATCCCTCCATCCATTCATCCATTCATCCATCCATCCATTCATTCATCCATCCATCCATCCATCCATCCATCCATCCATCCATCCATCCATCCATCCATCCAGGGATGGATGGATGGATGGAAAGAGAGAATTCGGGGTAGGATTTCTAGTCCACAAAGACAGAGCGGGCAACATTGATGAATTCTACAGCATTAGCGAGAGGGTAGCAGTCGTAATAAAGCTGAATAGGAAGGAGGTACAAAATGAAGGTAGCACAAGCCTACGCCCCAACTTCCAGTCACGATGATGAAGAAATAGAACAGTTTTATGAAGATGTCGAATTAGCAATGAGAAAGGTGCAAACTCAGTATACTGTGGTCATGGGCGACCTCAATGCAATAGTGTGCAAAAAGCAGGTTGGTGAGCAAGCAATTGGCAACTACAGCATCGATTCTAGGAATGCGAGAGGAGAAATGTTGGCAGAATTCGCGGAAAGGAATAGGCTCCGAATAATGAATACATTCTTCAGGAAGCGCAGCAACAGAGAGTGGACCTGGGAAAGCCCTAATGGAGAAGCAAGAAATGAAAAATATTTCATACTCTCTGCCGATCCAAGCATAGTGCAGAATGTAGAAGTGTTAGGTAAGGTAAAGTGCATTTACCATAGGTTAGTGAGGTCTACGATTTTTCTTAATTTGAAGAGAGAAAGAGTGAAATTAGTCAAGGGGAAACAGGCCAACCTAGACGCATTAAGCGTGAAAGCAGACCAATTCAGGCTGGTGCTCGCAAACAAATATGCAGCTTTAGAACAGGAAGATGAAGATAACATAGAGGTAATGAATGAAACCGTAACTAGGCTGATCTCAGAAGCCGTAATTGAAGTGGGGAGGTAAGGCACCAAGGCTACCAATACAGAAGCTCTCCCAAGAAACAAAGGACCTAATAAAGAAACGACAAAACATGAAAGTGTCCAACTGAAGAGATCAGATAGAATTCGCTGAACTGTCAAAACTGATCAACAAGAAGAAAGTAAGCGATATTCGAAATTATAAGGTGGGAAAGATTGAGCAAGCCATAAAATATGGACGCAGCATGAAATCAGTAAGAAGAAAGCTTGGCATCGGACAAGGCAAGATGTATGCACTGAAAGATAAGCATGGTAATATCATCAGCAGTTTAGATGACATAGTAAAAGCAGCGGAAGAATTCTATACTGACCTGTACAGTTCCCAAAACAGTCAAGGCAATTTCGTTCGAAATATTGATCAACCGGACACAGAAGCTCCTTCTATAACTAGCGATTTAGTTAGAAGGGCCTTGAAAGACATGACCAGGGGAAAAGCGGCTGGAGAAGATGCAATAACAATAGATTTAATCAAAGATGGAGGCGATATCATGCTTGAAAAGCTTGAGGCCCTTTATGCGCAATGCCTCAAAACTTCAAGTGTACCAGAGAGCTGGAAGAACGCCAACATCATACTTATCCATAAGAAGGGAGACGTTAAAGAATTAAGAATCCCAGACCCATTAACTTGCTTTCAGTATTATATAAAATATTCACCAAGATAATTTCCAATAGAATGAGATCAACACTTCACTTCAGCCAACCAAGAGAACAGGCTGGCTTCAGGAAGGAATATTCTACGATGGATCATATTCATGTGATCAATCAGGTAATCGGGAAATCTGCGGAGTACAATCAACCTCTCTATATGGCTTTCATAGATTATGAAAAGGCATTTGATTAAGTAGAGATACCAGCAGTCATAGAGGCATTGCGTAATCAAGGAGTAGAGGATGCATACGTGAATATCTTAGCAAATATCTACAAGGATTCCACAGCTACCTTGGTTCTCCACAAGAAAAGTAGAAAGTTACCTATCAAGAAAGGGGTCAGGCAAGGAGACACAATCTCTCCAATGCTATTCACTGCATGCTTAGAAGTATTTGAGCTCGTAGACTGGGAAGGCTTAGGATTGAGGATCGACGGTGAATATCTCAGCAACCTTCGGTTTGCAGATGACATTGTCCTATTCAGCAACAATGGAGATGAATTACAACAAATGATTGAGGACCTTAATCGAGAAAGTGTAAGAATTGGCTTAAAGATGAATATGCAGAAGACAAAAATAATGTTCAATAGCCTGGCAAGGGAACAAGAATTCAGGATCGCCAGTCAGCCCCTAGAGTCTGTAAAGGAGTTCGTTTATCTAGGTCAATTACTCACAGGGGACCCTGATCACGAGAAAGAAATTTACAGAAGAATAAAATTGGGTTGGAGTGCATACGGCAGGCATTGCCAAATCCTGACTGGGAGCTTACCACTGTCGCTGAAAAGAAAAGTGTACAATCATTGCATTCTACCGGTGCTAACATATAGGGCAGAAACTTGAAGGTTAACAAAGAAGCTCGAGAACAAGTTAAGGACCGCACAAAGAGCGATGGAACGAAAAATCTTAGGACTAACGTTAAGAGATAGGAAGAGAGCGGTGGGGATCAGAGAAGAAACAGGGATAGCCAATATTCTAGTTGACATTAAGCGGAAGAAATGGAGCTGGGCAGGCCATGTAATGCGTAGGATGGATAACCGGTGGACCATTAGGGTTACAGAATGGATACCAAGAGAAGGGAAGCGCAGTCGAGGTCAGCAGAAAACCAGATGGGATGATGAAGTTAGGAAATTCGCAGGCGCAAGTGGAAATACGCTAGCGCAAGACAGAGGTAATTGGAGATCGCAGGGAGAGGCCTTCGTCCTGCAGTGGACATAAATATAGGCTGATGATGATGATGATGATGATGATATATTTATGTCTGAAACATCACAGCAAACAGTGGCGCAGTGCACGTACACAGCGGCGCTTTATTTTAGCCTGTAGAATCTCCGGGATCGGCCCAAAAAAGCGCCGACGCACTGCGACATACACCACAAAAACCTGTTTGATTCGGAGATGAATCTTTCGCATTAATTTCCGCACGTATGCGCCCCTACCAGTTAGTGCGTGATGATTACAGCAGTGCGTCCGTCCAGACGCAATGCAGTGTTGGTGCCAAATGCTCGTTCAGGTAGTTCTATAGTGGTATGTTTACTGGCACCGACAAGCGAATAGTGCAGTATCTCCAGCGTCGCGCACCCGATATGCTATGCACAACAGAAATGTGAAGCCACGCATTCTGAGTCTGTAATAGCTGTATTTTCTGTCACTACAACAACGACCCCTCTTAAGCCTCTAACGCACATGCCATGTACGTTGCGTATTTAAACAGGCGAATGTGCAGGAGGTCGACAATCAAGTTTTCATTTCCGTGTGTCATGATGTACGAGGCCGAATCTGAAAGTCTTTGCCCCTACTTTGTATTAATCACAATAAGCTACATACAGGAAATTACAAATACATACGTACCTTACTCTGTTTTTCCACATAGTCCCCACACCGGTTCAGATATTTGTACCATCGCAGCGCTAAATTTGAGAATCCCCTGTGGTAGAATTCGTCCGGCTGACTGTGGAACCACCGTCATTGTCGTGCAAGTCTTCAAGGCCTTTTACGAACTTGCAACACCACCACCTCACACTTCTCAAAGCGAGACACCTTTCCCTATACGGGGTCTGCATTTATCTGTGGATTTGGATGGGCGTTCGTACCTTGCTCCATAGAAAACGAATCACACTTCGCTGCTCGCAAGCCGTGGACGTGTGAAGCACAACCTCCATCTTCAACAACTGATAGCCCTGATCCACGGTGTGCTTGCGTTGGCGATGCAGTAGTGCCAACATAATTTTTTCTGGATTCTCGTCGTACGTTGAAGCCGGCGAGAATCTTCGGAACGTAGTCGGTCCCTCGAAGAATGTGTAGCAACTTACGAAGCAACTTACGAAGCCGTGGTGTATCAGTGGCTGTGACATTGCGCTGCTGAGCACGAGGGTTCTATGTCGGCCGCGGCGGCCGCCTTCCGATGGAGGCGGGGAATGCAAGGATGCTTGTGAACTAGGGGTTTAGGTGCACGGTAAAAAGCCCCATATAATCAGAAATAATTGGCAGCCCTTCGTTAATGTGTCCCTTATGGCGCAGTAATCAGTTTCGGGTCGTGAAGTCCCACAATTTAATTTATTTGGTGGCGTAGATTCGAGAATGTACAGCAGAAGGAGCAACGAGCACACAATCCGATAAGACACGCGTCATAGTCTATAGAATTCCCGACAGTGGCCAAGAAATTTCAGATAATCTACGGCGTCTTGCCGGGAAGAGAGAACGTGATAACTGTCATATTACCGCGAAAATTAAACTAAAAGCAACAACGCGTTGCTCGGTAGCTTCCCGGCGCCATGTTGGCTGCATGTATAAGCTGCGGATGCGTAAATCATAGGGTTTAATATCTCATGCTACTGAATTTTACGATGATTAATGCGCAAAAGAGTCGTAAATGTACTTTGAACGCTCCTTATACACCAGCGCCCCTGTCAGCAGCGGGAGCCAAAGAACTGCGATGGAACGTGATTGCGAGGAGCAGCAGACGACTTATGCGAATCCACTTGTTATCTTCCCGGGAGTGCGTTAATGGTTTTATTTTAAAATAATAAACTAAAGGATTCGTGCCATGAGACTTGAAAAAGAAAAATACTTTCTGTTCAACAAGCGTAAATAAGAATTGAATGAAATAAGGATAGGTAACTTAACTTGTCCTCTTGAGACTGTACTTGGGTCGCACAACATGGTATACCTTTAGTGGTAGCATTCTTGGGGCTTTTGTCTCAAAACATTATTACAGAAACAACGAATAACCACTTAAGAATTTGAGCTTTTAGTAGCCGCCGTATGGCGAGTATTAGGTTTGATAATTTGGTCTCCAAAACACATTGCCAGACTCAACTCTTTTGGAGCTCTACTTTAAGCGATGCATTACAAGCGTTTCATCATGGTTGCTTGCACGTAGAAAATTCTGAAGGGTTATCTATTCTACCAGACGAGGCATGCGTCGGTGGCCAAATTGAAACGCGCCAAGCGCCTCAACGCACTGCCTTGGACGCGGAAAATTCTAAAGGGTGTTCTATTCCGCCTGCATCCGATGCGTAATGGTTACATATGTGACTTCTTTGCTGGACGTGCGCTGTTAGTATCTAGCTTTTGGAGAAGTTTGTATGTGTATAAATTTGGAACATCACGGCGACCAGTAGCCCCAGTGGACATACACACCGGTGTGTTATTATTGCGATAGGAATTATATGGGCACTCCAAAGTAGATTTCTGCCGTCGCCGTCGCCGCCAGGTTCCGTGTGACGTCAACAGCGATGAAATCGTCGCCGCGCTCCGGACGCTGTATGTGCGAGTGAAAGGGCGCGAGGGACGCGCGCTTTCACAGGGAGCGAACGCACGTGGGAGAGCAAACGCGCGTTCTGCGCCGTGCTCCCTGAAGGGCTGCATAATTAAGCGTCTCTTTCCTCCGCAGAAATCAGTTTCAGGTCGTGAAGTCCCACAATTTAATTTAATTGGTGGCGTAGATTCGAGAATGTACAGCAGAATGAGCAACGAGCACACAATCCGATAAGAGACGCGTCATAGTCTATAGAATTCCCGACAGTGGCCAAGAAATTTCAGATAATCTACGGCGTCTGGCCTGGAAGAGAGAACGTGATAACTGTCATATTACCGCGAAAATTAAACTAAAAACAACGACGCGTTGCTCGGTATCCTCCCGGCGCCATGTTGGCTGCACTCAAAGCAGATTTCTACCGTCGTCGTCGTCGTCGCCGTCGCCGTCGCCGTGAGTTTCCGTATGACGTCAACGGCGATGAAACCGTCGCCGCCCTCCGGACGCTGTATGTGCGAGTGAAAGGGCGCGAGGGACGCGCGCTTTCACGGGGAGCGAACGCACGTCGGAGAGCAAACGCACGTTCTGCGCCGTGCTCCCTGAGGGGCTGCAGAATTAAGCGTCTCTTTCCTCCTTTCCATATTGTAGCACGGACGTGTTAGTGAGGGAAACGATGACTGGGGAACGTGCTTGCGGTCCCCGGTGGGAAAACAGGAAGAGGAGGACTCGGGGTTCATCAACCAGCTGGCTGCTCTTGCGCTCACCCTTCGCGACCTACAATAAACGGCCTCGTCATCCGTAAGGGTGACAAACGGTCTCCTTCACGCGTAACAAAGTGGTGGAGGTGCGGGGTAAGCGCTCACAACAACGGAATCGTCACTGCTGCAGCTTCGTCGAAGCCGTCGACTTGCCGGCCTCCCGCCATCTGCCGTGACCATCTTCGAGATGCCTGAAGAAGGAGCAGCTCCGAGGGCAGCGCCGAGCAGTCCGCTGCAGTACTACCGAGTTTCACCCACTTTCGGAGGAAAAGCGGGAGAAGATTCCGATGAGTGGCTCGTCCACTACAAACGAGTGAGCAGGTCAAACGTGTGGGATTCAACCGCTCTGCTTACCAATGTGGTGTTCTCCCTCATCGACACCGCACTCGTGTGGTGCGACAACCACGAGGACGCGCTTACGACGTGGGAACTTTTTGTTGAACAGCTCAAGGCGTGTTTTGGGGACTCAGTCGCCAAAAAGAAGTGCGCTGAGCAGACATTGTCGCACCGGGCGCAGCTACCAGGTGAGACATGCACCACGTATATTGAAGAAGTTTTAAAGCTGTGCAAGGTGGTCAGTGCTCGCATGTCAGAAGAAGATAAAGTCGGACATTTGCTAAAAGGAGTGACTGACGACGCGTACAATCTTCTAATCGTTAAAGACAGCCTAAGTTCTGTGTCCGACGTCATTCGGCATTGCAGAACTTTTGAAACGCTCAAGATGCGTTGGATTGCGCCAAAGTTTGGTCGGTTGGCAAACGTTACGACGGTTGCCAGTGTGGACTCGAGCCCTTGCCTCGACCTTCCGTCGACCATCCGACAGATTGTCCGCGAGGAACTTTCCCGCCGCGAAGAGATGTCGCGTTCAACAGCTGATCAACATGGCATGTACACGTCGCGTGAGGCTATGACTGCAGTACATTCGGCCCCTTGGCAACCGATGGTTAGCGCAGCGGCTGTAGAGTACAGCGCAGCCCCACAGTCTCGGATGACAACACACTCTCCGACTCCACGCTATGACCAACGCGCACAGCGCACGCCTTCTCGACCCCCGATGTATCGTCATGACGCCCGCCACAAACCAACCCAACACAGAAGAGAAAATGACAATATTCGCTTCATCGACGAACAACAACGAAGGTTTGGAGCTCCCCCGGTGTGTTACTCTTGCGGTGTCCCGGGTCATATATCGCGGTTGTGTAACCAGCGTATGACCACGTGGTATGGCGAGCCCTCAGAGGTTTCACAACCCTCCGAACGGCCTCATGGTGCCCCATGGCCAGCACACGCATCGTCTGGCTACGAGTACTGGCCGCGCGAGTTTGACGCCCACACCGCGTGCTAGTGCATCCCGTTCTCCATCACCGCTACGTCGCACCACGTCCCCTTCGTCACTGGAAAACAAGCCAGCGCGGCCAATGGATGTGAGGTCGCTGGAGATCTGCTACAGACAGAAATACCTCCTGTGTTGATGCTTAAAAACAAAGTGCACGTTTTTGTGGATAATGTGCCTGTGGTGGCTCTCGTGGACACAGGCGCAACAATTTCGGTTATGAGTGTCGCTTTTAAAGACGTGTTAAGGCGAAAGGTCATGTTCAAATAGGATGATGCTTCAAAGTTTTGTGGAGTGAGTGGCAAGCCGTTGCGACTTATTGGTGTGTGTAGTGTTGACGTGTTTTTGGGAGGCCATGTTATTACGACAGAGTTTGTGATTATTCCTCGGTCGACCCACGATGTTATTCTCGGCATGGACTTCTTACGGGAGTGTGGTGCCGCTGTCGACTGCCGCACAGGGATGGTATTCATAAGTGGTAGGATGCCGTCAGGACTCCTAGAGAACCCTGTAGATCATGAAACTGCACTGTGTGTTTGTGGCGACACGGTCGTACCTGCATCATCTACCGTTTGTGTTCCCGTTGTCTGTTGCGGCGCCAATTCTGACAGCTTCGATGCTACCGTAGAACCGATGCACATGAACTGTATGAAAAAGAATGTGTTGGTATACCTTGTGTGGTATCGACCAAAGGCGGACGCGCTGGCTTGTGGATGGTAAATTGTTCTACGGAGCCCGTGGTATTACCAGATGGCTTGAAATTAGCGTTCGTCCGGGAACATGCGTATTTATCGGTGGCTGAACTTACAGAAGTGCCGGCAGAAACTGATGGCCACAGTTTAGAAACGGCCCTTTTGGCGATGGTAAATAAATCGCTCAGTACGAGTGACCGCCGAAGGCTAATGGGTGTGCTTTCGAAGCACGTTTCGGTATTCGACTTTGCGCAGAAGGACAATACACCTGCAATCCTCGCGTCACGAACACGCCATACCATCAACACGGATTCAGCAAATCCGATTAGACAAATGCCATATCGCGTTTCACCATCAGAGCTCCAGATAATCAGCGACCAAGTGCACCAAATGATGAAAAAGGGAGTAATACAAGAGTCAGCGAGTCCGTGGGCAGCTCCAGTGATTCTTGTTAAATAGAAGGATGGATCTTGGAGATTTTGCGTGGACTATCACCGATTGAATGCTGTAACAAAAAAGGACGTGTACCCACTCCCAGGTATTGATGACGCAATAGACTGCCTTCATTCGGCCTCTTACTTTTCCTCAGTAGACTTACGATCCCTCTACTGGCAAATTCCGATGCATTCTGAAGACAAGGAAAAGACTGCCTTCTTAACCTCTGACGGGCTCTTTAAATTTAATGTGATGCCATTTGGACTTTGCAACGCTCCGGCAACTTTCGAGAGATTTATGGACACTATTCTGCGTGGCTTGAAGTGGAACATCTGTATGTGCTACTTCGACGACGTCATCTTTGGCCGCACCTTCAGCGAACACAACTCGCGTCTGGATATTGTCCGGAACTGTATCAGAAACGCTGGCCTCGTTTTAAACTCAAAGGAATGCCACTTCGCAGACCGCCAAACCCTTGTTCTTAGGCACCTTGTTGATAAGGACGGCATCCGCCCTGATCCTCAGAAGACAGCAGCCGTTGAAGCGTTTAGTGCACCACGCTCTGTAAAGGAGCTCCGTAGTTTTCTGGGGCTTTGTTCCCACTTCCACCGCTTTATCCCTAAGTTTGCCGACGTCGCGTACCCGCTGACATGTCTGCTACGAAAGGACACCCCTTTTGAGTGGACTCCGGAGTGCGACTCTTCTTTTCGTCAGTTAAAGTTTCTGCTAACGTCACGGCCTGTTCTTCAGCACTTAAGTCCTTCAGCTGCGACGGAACTCCATACGGATGCCAGTGGCATAGGTATTGGCGCCGTCCTAGTTCAGCGCCACTATGACCGCGAACACGTAATCGCATGTGCAAGTCGATACTTAAGTAGGCCTGAGCAGAACTATACTGTCACAGAACATGAATGCCTCGCTGTAATTTCCTAGGTGAACTTGTCTGTGCCGCGAAATGCATTTCGCGCCACAGACAAGTTCACCTAGGAAATATCAGCACCAACTTGCCCAAGAAAAAGTTCTTTTGGAATATATTCCTCGCGGTAATATTTGCGGTTGAGCGATTTCTTTCTTACCTGTATGGACGCCCCTTCACAGTTGTCACCGACCACCACTCATTGTGTTGGCTTGTAACTCTTTGTGACCCTTGTGGCCGCCTTGCGCGCTGGGCGCTCCGACTGCAAGAATACAGCTTCAGCGTCTCTTATAAGAGTGGCCGACGACACGCTGACGCGGACTGCCTCTCGCGTATGCCACTTAGCACTACGGACTGTAACGCCGACGACTTCGATCACCTTGTGGCTTCTCTGTCACCGCGTTTTCCAGACTTCGACTGTTTCAAAGCCGAACAGCGAAAGGACGCTAAATTAACACCGCTCTTCACCGCTATGACCGCCTCTACTACAGCACACGATTTCTGCGTACGTGATGGACTCCTGTATAAGAAGAAAGTTTCCGGCACTGGCGCACGTTATCTTCTAGTGGTGCCGGAGAGCCTTCGCATAGCGATTCTGAGTGCTATGCACGATTACCCTACGTCTGGCCATTTAGGTTCCGCGAGGACGGTCTACCGGATTCAGGAACGCTTTTATTGGCCTGGATTGCGACAGTCTGTTGAGTCGTATGTGGCCAGCTGCATGCAGTGTCAGCGACACAAACGTCCATCTACTGGTCCAGCCGGTCTCCTGCAGCCGATCCCGCCTCCTAGCACGCCTTTCAAACAAGTGGGCATTGACATCGTGGGCCCTTTGTAAAAATCAGCCAAGGGAAATCGGTGGATAATTGTTTGCGTCGACTACCTCACACGCTATACTGTGAGACGGCGGCCGTGCCCTCAGCAACTGCCACTGACGTTGCAACGTTCCTGCTGCAATATGTCATCCAGCGACATGGTCCGTCTCGCGTGATCATCAGCGACCGTGGACGACAATTCACAGCAGATGTCGTGGAGGAGCTCCTTCGTTTGTGTGAAACCCACTTGCGTCACTCGACACCATACCATCCACAAACAAATGGCCTTACGGAGCGCACCAACCGAACAATTATAAACATGCTATCTATGTATGTTTCATCCGACCACAAGAACTGGGATGACGTACTGCCTTTTATCACGTACGCGTTCAACACCGCCAGGCACGAGTCTACCGGCTGTAGCCGTTTCTTCCTGATGTACGCAAGGCCACCCCGGTACACAATCGACACTATTTTCCTTTTCTGTAGTCATGAAAATTCCACTGTCGCCGAGACCCTCTCTCTGCCTTGCCGAAGAGGCGCGTCGTATTGCTCGTTTACGCACTTTGGCATCGCAGGACAGATCAAAAGCACGCTACGAGGTTCGCCACCGTCCGGTAACCTATCGCCCTGGTGGTGGCTGTGGACTCCTGTACGGAAGAGCGGGTTATGCCAAAAGCTTTTGGCCACCTACGATGGACCATTTGTTATTCTGAACAGACTCCCGGAGGTCACTTATACCATAGCTCGCCTCACAGCGAGTGGTAGAAGAGATGCCAAGAACCAAGTGGTCCGTGTTTCCCGCTTGAAATTGTTCACGCCAAGACAACTGGATTGACTCGCCCGGTGAGCTTCGTCTGGGACGAGAGGAATGTTGCACGGACGTGTTAGTGAGGAAAACGATGACCGGTGAACGTGCTTGTGGCACCGGGTGGGAAAAAAGGAAGAGGACGACTCTGGTTTCATCAACCAGCTGGCCGCTCTTGCGCTCACCCTTCACGACCTACAATAAACGGCCCCTTCATCCGTAAGGTTGACAAATGGTCTCCTTCACACGTAACAATATATAGAGAGCAAACGCAACTTTTTCCGTCGCGCGAAAGGCTGTGGGGGGACGGGAAGGAGAGAGGGGAGGCGACGTTTAGCTGCGGCACCGAATACGTATTTATATAAAAACGCCGCGTGCGTTCGGTGCGAACGCGCTCAAAACGCCGACGGCGTCGACAACAGTTCTGCGCGTTGCTGGTGCTCCTGCATGTCCAAGTTTATACAGCTGATAAAATTACTATCCTTGCTCCTTATAGCTCTCTACTAATTTTCTATCGCAATTGATGCTTCGCCTTACGGCTGAAACTGCGAATTTTTTTAGCATTGCTGTTTACTTTATGTCCTTAAAGAAACAGTGTTAGGTGTATTACACAAGTTGTTCGCGCTCGCACGACTAGTGCCTTTATGCAAGGTGCCTCGATGCACGCGGGAGAGAGGGCGCGCGCATCGACCACCCTCGCTAGCGAAAGACGGCAGCAAAGCTCCGCGCTCCTTGTAAGCGGACCGTGTATCTCGCTCCGCTAGCCCGCTTGCGGCTAAGCGGAGGACGCATGCGTATTCGTGCTTCCGCTCCGCTCAGCAGCTAAGCGGAGCGTAAAACGCTAAACTAAAACTGTCTCATCACAAGAGCTTGGTGGAGCAAACCGCAACCCCGTTCCAAAGGGGACGCTCCTAGCATCGCATCCACCGATCCATCCATCCAATACCAGGAATCTGGGACACCGCCGTACAGCGCCTCTAGTGGCCGCCTCTGAAAACATGCGCCTTTTCTATGGGAGAGTGTCGTTTTTCTTAAATAACTAATCATAAAGCCATCTTTCAAAATATTACCGTGGAAATAGGCTCTAGGAGCTTAGCCCGACATCTCATGCAAGCGGTACCATTACTTACGACAGAAAACCCGTTCCAAATTGCGGGCGAAGTTCGAAGTATGGGAGTCGGTGGAAAAGGCCAAATTTTGGAGGCTTTTTTGGCCAGTAAAAAGCAATTTGCGATGACCCTATTGCATCGATCGACGTATTACCGGGGATTTATCAACTTCAATGACTCAGCTTTCAGCTAGTTGCAGCAGCCGCTCTTGAAATTTATTGTGGTACGTATATAAACGTAGATTTTGCCTCCAGCAGCACGTCGAACGGATAGCCGAGCGTTCAGCGCGACCACAGCTTAGGATCACTGATACAACGATTGTGACTTCGCAGGTTCGAAGCTAGCGGCGCCGCTATTTTTTTTATCACATTGTCGCTGCTTAGTTTGGCGGTTTCCCGCCAGATGGCATATTCCGAAATGCAGGCCATTTAGTTACGGTTCTTGTTTCGTTTCTTTCTACTGTAACAACGTCTTCCTAAAAAAATAGCTGGCTGGTTTCGTCAACATGCGAACGTGCTTCCAAACTTCTTTTGCACTTTAGGTGTAATGTATTTCAGACAATAAACCCAGGTTACGTGTTTTGAAAGTTCATTTCTTTCTTAAGGCAAACATTTATGAAGAGATTACTAAGAAATATGTTTGGGCCTCTTCAGCTATGTCATGGAAAGGCGTGTTTGTGCGACTTTTGTTCAGCTTGAAACGTACCACAAAAATAAATAGCGTCCCATGTGTGCAATTAAAAGACACAGAAGTAGAAAACTTGGCTGCAGCCCCAGAAGTAGTATTCTTACAAAGGAATACAGAAGCTATTTGACTGAGTACATTTGCATTATATCAAAGCAAAATTTTTGCGTACCGCATCTTCGGTGCAAATGAAGGCTGTCCGAATTATTTAGTACAAACCGATACCTCGAAACATAAACATTCTATCCTCAACATGCAGCGCACGTGTCTTATCATTTGAACCATGCCCAGGCTGCCCATGCCATGCCATGGGCATGGCATGGGCAGAAATACTAAAGGTCTTCAATGGTCAAAGGTCTTCCAGAAATACTAAAGGTCTTCATATCCTTTTACCACGACGTATGCGGAGGAGTATTGGAGATTATGCGAAAAGACACCGGGACGTGTTAATGTAGTTTGTCGTGTAAAAATAGAGAACGATTCCAATCACAGACCACACCCTTTTTGAGTTATGCCCACAAAGTGTTGCAAGAAGACATTGTTTTCGGCTACAATCACCAAAGTTGCTATGGCATTCTGCTGTTCTGTTCTTAACTAACTCTATTGCTGAATCAGATCGCAGCACCATGATATAATTACTGGTAAAATTATTCAGTAATTCTGTGAGAATATTCTCCTACCCTAAATTTAACGTGTTTGAACGATTGAAGAAACATGAGAAAGGACCGTGAGGGTTTGCAGAAATCTTCCCTTATTAGAATCATTTATGACCCATATCGGTACGGTGGTATTGTCATGATCCCGCCAGCGTCCACTGACACAATTTATCACATTACTGCCTGTAAATATAATACAAAAGTGTCGTTCCTTGTGCGTGAGTAGCACAATCACAGCTGATCCTTTCATATGGGCCCACTAAGAAACACCTTCCCTTTTCTGCCATGGTGCCACAAGAGATGTCAATTTCACCCTTGAATTTCTCCCTTTCAGTTTCCTAGAAAGCATAGGGACGTACACAAGAAGAACCGGAGCAGTTTTGAAGTAGTCCTGAGATTTGAGTAAAATTTCAAAGGCAATGCTATTATCCTTTATTTGTTTACATATTTATTACACCTCATTGGTGATAATAATGACGTACTACATAATAGTTCAGTTCTTCTACTTAATAAGTCATGTCTGAGATGGCTGTCCTGAAAATTAGTCAGGTGTAAGCAGTGCATGACATTGGCTGGAAGGTCATTCATTAAAAATTGTGTGCAAAATAAAGAAAATGCATGTGTTCAATCGCACAGTCGCCGTCAAAAGTTTACGCGGCCAAGGTTCTGCGAATAAGTTCATTTTCAACGCAGTTACACCCGCAGCCAGTAAAACTATGCAAAACTTTTGTTTCGTTTACTCTAGACCAGCATACGCTGTAAATCCGAATACCACGATGCGTGCCTAAGGCGTAGAAATATAAATATTTTTTTCACCTTCCGGGGTACGAAAGCTTTTGACGCTGACTATACGTTCTGAAGGCGAGGTTGCTTTTTAGCTTATTCATGATGACAAGCGCCGAGCTCTTGATGATGGAATATTGGAGCGTAGAATTGTAGAACTTGTGCAAACTCAGGCTACTTCAGGATGCAAACCTAGCGATAGAAGCTCAGGAGGAGGAATAAACATTTATTGTAGAACCAGCACTTTATGATGGCTGGGCCTAAGCCTCCCATGAATGGACGTCGAGGGCTTACCTCGCCGCCACCTCACGGGCGTGCTAGGTCGCCCAGGTTTGGTCGTCGAGGGCGGAGCACCGCAGAGCCTCACGCAACCTCGACGAGGGGGTCGTGGTGTTAATGTGTGTGTTCTGTGCTGGGCACTCCCACAGCATATGCGGAAGCATAGCCGGGTGAGTGCCACAGCACCGGCCGTTGGGGGTACTGTAAACTAGAGGGAATATAAGGTGGAGGCGGGCGGGTGAAGGGTACGTATTTGTTTGTAGCAGACGCAGGGTGGTAGCCTGCACCCAGCTGAAATTGAGGTGAGGTGAGGGGAAAGATCGGCACAGCATGCGTTTTGTTTATTAACACTGATGATAGATGAATAGTCAGAGTAAATGAATGTTACTGTCTGATTCTGGACAGACTCGTGTGTAATGCATACGTTCTGTATCACTGTAGGTTCCATACTAATTCCATACTACGCATTCCTATTTAAATTTTGGCCTGTCTTAAGCCTACCGAGTCTTAAGCAATCAAAATAGGTAGGCAAATGCTTCTTGGGATGTAGCTGAGGCCATGGTAGATGTGATTTGTAATGCGGTATATGTGAGTAGGCTGACTGGGATTATTACATGAAGTGCGCCAACGTACCTACGTAATGTCACGGTGGAAATTACAGAGCCCTTTATTGTATATATATTGAAGTCATCTGAGAATGTCTCTGTAAAAAGTTATAAGTTTAATAATAAGAGGACTGATTAGCCTTCTGTTAAGCTGTTAGGAAAAATACCATGTACGAAGTTCTATTGTGGTTTAAATTGCAACGTTATCAGCGCTTCCAAAAGAAAGTGACTGTACAAGTCTATCTTTCTCGGGCGTTAATGTCACCTAGGTACCACCGCCTGACACATGACCTTTATGTTTTAAAATCTGCCCCGATGACGTAAGTTACGTTGCGGAAAAAAAATAAATAGCCTTTCTAAAGAATGAACCATATCAGCTTCCCGACAAAGCGCAGTACGTTGGCGCAAGTCGTCATTTGTGATAAAGATAAGACCGATAGCCCGTCGTTAAAAATGACTTGTCACTCCCCGGTTTTTATTTTTTGCTCAAGGACGCGACTAACCCGTAGAAGGGTAATCCCTCCCTTCGCATGATGCTTGCGACCTTTCTGGTTCTGGACAAGTGCGTTGTTTGTGTATATTTCAGGCGCTTGGCATCGAAAGGCTTAAACCATTAAACAGCGAAAGGCTGTCACAGTCACTTCGGTAGCTGCACGGAAAGCGCGAACAATCAGTCCACTTTCAGCAAACGCGCTCTCAACCAAGACATATTTGCCAGAAAGGGGCTCCTATATTACCCAAAGCCAGAAATGTATCCACAAATTACATCTCATTATCCCGATTTGTTTATGGGTCGCACTCTGCGGCCTGTATTCCGTATTATGACAAAAAATATAGTTTGTGCAGTGTCAGTAGCCTAAACATAAAACAGGAAATTGAAGTCATCACATCAACTATCATATATCATAAATTGAAAGAAATAAAACTGAAACTGTACTTCATAATACTCGCACTGCAAACTTTGATGCATGTGATTCATTTCAATTTCCTATCTGTTCCAGGGTAGAAATATGCTATTCAGTTGCTAAACACAGATTATTTTGCAAAATTTGATTAGAATTTTTGCCTCCAACATTTGTTCCTATTGGTCATGCACATTTCTCTCTATCAAATATATGGTTGAAACATCACAAAGTCGAATTGTGAATCATTTAAAAGTTAAACTGGCTTCTCCACATAGAGGAAATGTCGTAGGAATTTGAGAATGTAACAATATACGATCATTTGGTTGCATAAACTTCCTGGCTATAGGCATGTAATGAAAGCTCAAATGTATTACACGGCTTTGTCTTTTCGCAGCAATTTCATCCACTGCATTTATAAAACAATGTAGTTTTTTTTATTTTAGCGCGTGAGTCCAAAAACACATAGCAACTTATTTATCAAAGCGATATAAGTTTCAAGAGCTGGTTAATTAGGTTGTCATTTGAGCAAATAGGACGAGAGAATTTCATGTACAGACAAAATAAGCGGCTAAGAGGAACAACTGACTAGTTATTTCAGAAGAATAACTGAGTTTAGCTATGTAGTGTTAAACTATGTAGCTTTAAATAATGCACATATTTTATACATCGCCGGATAGGGGTCATTGGAGATCGCTGGGCGAGGCCTTCGTCCTGCCGTGGACATAAATATAGTCTGATGATGATGATGAAACATTGCCGGAGGTGACCACCCCTCATCCATGAAATATTTTTTACAGTATAATAATTTATTTATTTGCGCCGCCAGCACTCGAATGCATTACGGAAGGAAGTGGGTTGAGGAGGCTAAACGAATAATGCAATTATTAAAAAGTAACTTTCTAATCATATAATTTTAGCTGGTGGTACGTGGAAAAAACTTCAGTGCGCACGACGAAGGCAGCTTTACAATTATACCATATTACCTGACCTTACAAAGAATTTATAAGGAATATAGTAAGTAATTAACAAATTCAGATTAGACAACGTACGCTAGTTGATGTTGCATGAAACTTGCGTTTATTAGTACTCTTTAGGATTTCTTTGGGGAGGCGATACCATTCAAGGGCTGTGCGAGGCCAGAAAGAGCTGAAGGAAGTTAATTTGACTAAATCTGATACGTATTTTGTACAGCTGATCAATGCAATGCCATATATGTGGTGACGGAGATACAGTCGTACGCGGATATATCAAGCCAACTTATAACGAATTATTCTGTATATCGAGCAGCTGTAAAATCCCCTTAAAAATTCCATTCAAATGTATCGGGCTGGTGAACGCGTATAAAGAACGCTCGTTCACCAGCACATTCGATATATCGAGCGCGGCCCCACGCAGAAGACCTCATAGTGCACTTCTTTGTACACTTTGAGGTATTCTGGCACCTGGAGGTGGAGAAGAGATAGTGCAGTCAGTTGAGCCCCGTCAGGCTGTTCGGCTAGCCCTCATGCTACCTCGGGCGTCAACATTCCTTCTATCCGATTTTAGAGGCGTCGTCGTGTTGGTTGAGTGCCTATTCCCGAGTTTATTTTCCGCAAGCGATGGCCGCTACAAGTGTAAAGAAAAGCAATCAGCTTGGACTTTTCAATGAAGTTGAAAGTGAACCAGTAATTTTTTGCGGGTAAATAAAGTGTGCTTGCTTTTTTTCCCCGAGTTGCCTGCAGTAAGTTAGCGGCTCTCGGATGCACTAATTGGTAAGCCACCGTTTACCTGAGGGCCTATTATTTTATATATATAACGAACTTTTTGTGATCCCCTTCAGATTCGATATATCCGGGTTCGACTGTATCAGTTTACGGGTTACAAATTCAAGTTTAGTTTCATTTGGGGTTAGAGTATCTACTCGATCATAAGTTGAACATATAAAAGAGTGGAGCAATTTTGAGATCTAATGAGGTAATAAATACAATGGAATTTCACACATTGGATGTATACTTAAATTTTGTTCCTGTTAGTGTTTTCTATAGTAGTAACATGAGAGAGGATGTAGTCATTGTAAGTGTACAGGAGCCAATAACCCAACGTTCGATCCGCATTGTGACTAATGTCGATATGCCAGGTAAGATTAGCGGTAATAGGTTGACCAGGTAAGATTAGCGGTACTATGAACACGTGAATACTTTTATGAATATACAGGCTGTAACTCCATGTTGTTAAGTAAGTACGTCGAAGAGCTGTTTTGAATGGGAGTTGCTCAGATGATGTTGCTCCTACGTCTGGTGTGCCGCAAGGCTCCGTGTTGGGGCCGATTCCTTTCCATTTTTTTTAATGCGAAAGCAATATATGCCCCTTTACGCGAAAACCCGTAGTTGTAGTCGGCGGCGTGACCGAATGACGCTACCAAATATGGCCGACGCCGAAGAGTAAAAACGCGTAAAAAATGCTCGAATTGATGACAAATTTAGCAATGAGGTTCATGTAAACAAAGTAAACTAATCCCTTTGAAAATAAAAATAGGTAAATTTTGATCTGGGCGGGAATCGAAACAGGGCCTCCGGCGCGCGGAGGAGACCCGACTTTGTCCCCTACGACCGGATAAACTCATCTGCCAACTCATCCTAGCTCGACTCGCAACTCCCGCCCCACCACTACTCCGAATTTTGCCGCTGCCGAGAAATGTATGCAGCCATCTATGCCTCAAGCTCTGGCGAAGCACCGGCCCCGGCCGCCCCAACTCTCTGCCCTACGCCACCCCAAGCTACCCATCGACGATCATAAAATCATCCTCCGTCCCCGTGGCAGCCTCAACCTTCGGACCGTGAACTGGCGTTGCGCTTCGCGATGCGATTCTGCAAGCAGCCCACCTCGGACACCAAGAGGCTAAGCCAGACACCGTAATCATCAACACCCTCCAACACGTTGTCCTAATCAACACTCCCGCTCCGCAACGCCGACAACACTACCTCGCCATCAAGTCCGTACTCACCAAAGACAGTGCATACGATTACTCCTACCTAGCGGCCCCGGAAGACTGCGCCCGCGGTGTGGTTCACGGGGTCCCTCTCGCCCACTCTTACAAAGACATTAAGGGTCGTCTCAATCGCGAGTAGAACCCTCCCATCCTCGACTTTAGACGCATGGGCTTCACGGAGTCCACCATCATCCTTTTCGAACAAGACTAGGTGCCCAAGTACATCTACTACTCCTCCGTACTATATACGTGCTACATATTCAAAAAGAATATCGAGCACTGCCTTAAATGCGGTGCACTCGGCCACCGCGCGGATGTGTGCCCGGCTCCCAAGCAACGCCGCTGCCACGGCTGTGACCAAGTCACAGCGTGCGTCGTTAGGCACATGACGGCACAGCCAATGGGTAGGGGGTGGCGCCACGTCATGAGCGTATAAAATGACTAAATGAAATAAAATGTCATCATCAACCTATATTTATGTCCACTGCAGGACGAAGACCTCTTCCTGCGATCACCAATTACCCCTGTCTTGCGCTAGCTGATTTCAACTTGCGCCTGCGACTTTTCTAACTTCATCACTCCACCTAGTTTTCTGCCGTCCTCGACTGCGCTTCCCTGCGCTTGGTATCCATTCTGTAACCCTAATGGTCCACCCGGTTATCCACCCTAAGCATTACATGGCCTGCCCAGCTCCACTTTTCCCGCTTAATGTCAACAAGAATAGCGGCTATCTCCGTTCGTTCTCTGATCCACACCGCTCTCTTTCTGTCTCTTAACGTTAGGCCTAACATTTTATTGTGATAGCAATTATATGGACACTCAAAGAGGATTTCTGCCGTAGGCGTCGCCGTAGCCGTGAGGTTCCGTATGACGTCAACGGCGATGAAATCGTCGCCACGCGCCGTATGCTGTATGTGCGCGAGGGACGCGCGCTTTCACGGGGAGCGAACGAACGGCGGAGAGCAAACGCGATTTCTTCCGTCGTGCGAAAGGCCGTGGGCGGATGGGAGGGAGGGAGGGGAGGCGACGTTTAGCTGCGGCACCCAATGTGTATTTATATAAAAACGTTGCGAGGCGATAAGGTGATAAAGACTTCCGACGCTGCTCGACGAGTTTCCCGTTCTGATCTCGTCTAAAACCTCCGAGCCGCCCCCAGAGGCCCTGGCAACAGTTACCAACGCCGCGCGCGTTCGGTGCGAACGCGGGCAAAACGGCGACGGCGACAACAGTTCTGCGCGTTGCGGGTGCTGCTGCATGTCCTAGTTTATACAGCTGATAAAACTACTATCCTTACTCCGTATAGCTCTCTACTAAGTTGCTATCGCCATTGATGCTTCTCCTTTCGGGTGAAACTGCGACATCTTTTTCGTTCCATCGCTCTTTGTACGGTCCTTAACTTCTTCTCGAACTTCTTTGTTAAACCTCCAAGTTTCTGCCCCATATGTTAGTACCGGTAGAATGCCATAATCCTAACTTTTACAGCGTAAGCTGTTATGGGCTCATTCTAATAGCCCTTTCGGTTCGCGTTCTTGTCCGCCGCCACCGCCACCGCGTAACCGCTATCGCCCGAAATGCGAAAAAAAGTACCCGGTCTTTGCCGGGATCGAACCCAGGCCTGCTCCGTGAGAGTCGGACAGTTTACCACTGAGCCACGCAAGCGCTTCTCTCCGCACCAAAGAGGTCCCATTAGCCCCGAGAGCGACTTACAGGGGCGCTGCGAGCGCCACTCGCGTGACGTCAGAGCATGGACTCGCGCCTGTCGTCTGATGCCGTTCAGGCGCTGTCCGGTCGCCTTCTGCTGTGTTCCCGTTTGTTCGCTGTCGTTCCCTGTGCTTTATACTTATGACGGTCATCTCAAATGCATTTTTACGACGTCTTCATTCGCGCAAACTTATTCAAAGAGCTTATTTCCTAGACGACAATTAATTTCTCAAGGGCAACACTGCAGTGCCAGCCGAAGGAGCACAGACCAGCCCATTGCGTGTTTTTCATGCGCGGATCTAGACTTTGCTGATTGAGGGACTAATAAAAAGCATAAATAGCACGTAACTAATCAAAGCATAAACGCAAAAACATAGCACATAAGAATCCAGTTAGGATACCATACCTGGAGTGGTGCAACGAGCATGTCACTGTCTGCTACATATGACTGTTACATTTACCTTGATTTTAACCCATTAAAACGTGTTTACTTATGACGAGTAGCTCATGGTATAATATCTGATTGTTCATTTCTTCACGCAAACGCTCGGCAGTAACACGAGGACCCGACACTGCAGTTTGGATTCAACCAGCACCACTTGTTCCTTTAACTGCTTCTCAAAATTAGGCCGTTCTTCATTGGTTAATTTTAAGTGGTGGTAATTTAGGTAAAGGAAATTCAAGCTTGCAGCTATTTGCAGAATACGCAACGAAATGTACCAATATTTATTCACGGTTTCGTGCTACACGTTTATCTCACTTGTGCAATTTACTGCTGCTTGTTTCTTGAGGAACAGACATTACGAATCTGTTTGGCGAACTGACACAGGCTGCTCGGCCCAACTTTTTTTAGTGAAATATGCCTTTTGGACCGTATAGCTGCAGTTAGAAAGAAGCCGAAGCCTCATTCATTAGTAGTATTGGGCTTATTGAAGATGTCATGATTCCCCTGTGGAGGTCAAAAATCAAGTGAATTCATTTGAGGCTAGTGGTGTCTTCTCTATGCGGGGGTACGTGAGGTTCTATTTAATGTAATCATGAAGCAAATAGTTCTCAGTTCCTGTAATTAAACAACGCAGGATCGAGACATGGTGAGGCAGAAAGCGTTTGAATTTTCCTCTTCAGCGCAGCCTAAGCTGCGCTTTATAGCCTCGAGTATACCTTAGGCATTGCAATTGGCGCTTAAAGAACTGCTTCATGGTTTCAATTCGAAGTTGTAGTGAACTGATGGGTTTCGCGAAGAATGCATGGCTCGCCATAACGACAGTCGGTCGATTTATTTGCGTAAAGGCTGTGCCATGATGTCGATAAAGGCAACTGAGGGTCACTAGGAAACATTTTCTCGTTTGCAAATGATAGGCTCTCGATCTTAACCACGAAACTGTTCTTTCAGGTGATTACTGTTATGGTATTCGTGAAGTGTATACATACTCTATACGTGACGCGCCGTCGTGTTAAAAGCCATGAGCAATGCGTTTTCTGGGTGCCTGTTTCAGAGAACGGTGAATGTATTCGCAAACGTTGTCATGCAAAATGCGCGCCTAACTCTTCCTTTTATGCATTAATAAAGTAGCCATATTTGACTAGAACAACTCTCCATAGTAATAAGAATCATCATAAAAGATTCGCTCAGCAGTTTCCTTCTAACACGCACTTATAATATTGACATCAAATACCAATACCAAGATTTTTCTTCCTTGTAAAATGCAATGTCTCTCATAGCTAAGCACTAAGGGAATGATAAGTGTTTAGCGGAGCATCATACACAGCTTCGTGTGTTGAAATGGCGGATATTCTTTTTACGCAAAGTTTATGGACAGACACTGCGCATATATGCATTGCAATACCAGTAGACGCCTTCAATGCATATAGCTGGCGATATCCGCGCCGCAAATTTTCACGACTCGCGGTTTTGAAGAAGGAATTGCCGTTCAGGCATGATAGTAAAAAGAAGCCGACATATGCTTCAATAAGTTCGGCTCGAGCCACCAATTCCTCAAGCATGCACGAAGGGAACGAGCACTCGCAGCAGCCGAACGAGCTCCGTCCTACGAGTGTGACGTCACTCGTAGATGGCACCACTTCAACTTCTCGCCGCTAATAAAAGCGCGCTAGGCAGGCGCGCAGGCGCAGACGACCCGAGCCTCCGCCAGTATGGTGGCGCCATCTAGTTGAGGCGCCTGCAAAAGCCGCATGCACAGGCGCAGACGACGAGATGCGATTCAGATGAGGCACGCAATAAACGCGATTCCAATGTGAGATGTGCGCAACGTATTGTCGGTACCTCTTCGGTACACGTTATGGCGTCTCCTCGCAAGGTACGAGCCGTTGCTGAAGAAGCGAATCGTAGAGCTACGTGCGCGGCTACAACCAAGCATCATCGGGCTCAGCAGACTGCAGTGCAGAGAGCATTACAAACCGCAGCTCGCCGTCGCCGCCGGGCGGACAGTTGAGATCGCTCTTGTCAAAACAAGGCAAAGAGACTTTGCTGCGAAGACCCTGTTGTGGTGCGTGGTGCCGAAATTGCTACTCTTAAGCCGCTCCACCATCTTACGCTGTGACTGCGCTGCGTGTGCCGTGCAGGCCTGTGACTTTTCTTTTCAACGGCAGTGGTAATCTCCCAGTCAGGATTTGGTAGTGCCTGCCGTATGCACTCCAGCGCAATTTTATTGTTCTATAAATTTCTTTCTCATGGTCAGGGTCCTTGTGAGTAATTGACCTAAATAAACGTACTCCTTTACAGACTCTAGAGGCTGACTGGCGATCCTGAATTATTTTTTCCTTGCCAGGCTATTGGACATTATGTTTGTCTTCTGCATAATAATCTTCAACTCCATTCTTACACTTTCTGGGTTAAGGTCCTCCATCATTTACTGTAATTCGTCCCCATTGTTGCTCAATAGGAAAATGTTATCTGCAAACCGAAGGTTGCTGAGATATTCGCCGTTGATTCTCACTCCAACCCTTCCCAGTCTAAGAGCTTGAATACACCTTCTAAGCATGCAGTGAATAGTAATGGAGCGACTGTGTCTCCTGACCTGACCCCATGTAGTTATGTCCAATTGAACGCCGCGGAGCACTCCTTCGAGTTATGAACTCGTGGGCAAGCGAGTGAGTTCAGACGTTTACCGCGTTTTCATTTGGCCTCACCGGGGCGCCGTTAGAACGCAGGGGAGAACTTGCACGGAGGCGGAACGTGCGGAAAGAACACTTCACTAAAGCAGTGCTGTACACGTTCCTCTAAAACAGGAACGAAAGCTCGTTCCTCGTTCCTTCCCAATCTTGGAACGAGTTCCCGTTACAAGTTACTTTAATGTGAATGGAACGCGTTCCAGTTACATTTCTAACATTGGAACGTGTCGTTACATTAACGTTACGTTTGATTTTTTTAAATTAAATATGGTGTCAGATAATCCTGCGGCGAAATAAAGTGAGCAATTTAAATCTCACATGGAACTAAGTATTTTGTAAGAATTTGAACATTGCCGGTGGCACATTATCTGGAGATAAAAAGAATCAAAAGAAACCCTCCTAGACGACTTTTTTTCAAATAGCGCTGGACATACTCCATACATGTTTAACTGCAACTTTAGTGCTCGTCTATTACAAGTGCAACACATACGGCGCTTTCCACTTCGGTCTTCAAATACGCAGTCAGGATACTGCACTTCAGATCTGCAAATAGAAAGTTACTCAAATGCACCAATAGCCTCCTGAGACCCGGACACAACAACGGGACATAATCGCTCTTCAAGGTAGTTTTTATTGCCTACTGTAACCCGCCGTGGTTGCCTAGTGGCTATGGTGTTGGGCTGCTGAGCACGAGGCCGCGGGATCGAATCCCAGCCACGGCGGCCGCATTTCGATGGGGGGCGAAATGCGAAAACACCTGCGTACTTAGATTCAGGTGCACGTTAAAGAACCCCAGGTGGTCCAAATTTCCGGAGTCCCCCACTACGGCGTGCCTCATAATCAGATCGTGGTTTTGGCACGTAAAACCCCATAATCTAATATTATTGCCCACTGTTATGTCATGAACATTGAAAAACGATTTTTTAATTTGAATAGTGTAGCACCACTTTAGGATGACGTGACCGCGGCCGTACGAGCCGTGCCGTTGACCCTACTCAAAATGGCGAAGGTGGTGAGCCGAGCGGCGGCTGCGACGACCAGCGTGGCTAGCTTCTAGAACGACACTGCGCGTGCCAAGCTTGCGCCTCGAGCACGCGCTGTGCTTCTTAATTTTTCACTTCTTTGACAGCAGGCGCTAAGGCACCGACTGAGAGCGCCGACCAAAGGGCCCCGTGTTGCGGCGTCGATGGGCGCTATAATACGACGGATAGATGCCAAAAGCTCCATCTCCATGTACGTGAAAAAAATGACTATCTCCATCATCTCCTCATGTTAGCTGTGGTAAAAACTGTATTTAATTGTTTAAGCGCTGAGATGAAGATGGAACTACGTGAAGTACATTGCCATATTGCTGCCGCGTACGGTATTTTCACGAAATCTCGGTGACTTCGAAATACGTCTCGAAGTCTTTCGGGCGTGTGGACGACACAGAGATCTAGACCAATTTATTGTCAAATTTCTCGAAAGCGGATGACAAGAATATGAGTAAAACACTTCGTTGGAGTAGTTACACATGCACCGTACTACACACCAAGAGTGAATATTTTGGGTAATCACTTCCGAGTAAATTTCGAAAAAAAAGTGGAAGGCAATGTGCAATGTATTGTACAAGGGGTCTCAGGAGGATATATTTAAATGTTTGCACAAAAAACCGCATCGAAAGGAACAATACTTAGGCGTTTATTGAATGCTGATTCAATATTGCAGTATGAGTGGAAAAAGAAATGTCCAGAATAGATATTCTCAATTTAGTAAAGACCCTTGTTTGAACTTGGCAAGAGTTACAATCTCAATGTTAATGTCCGACAGGCCACCATGGCGGAAAGAAACTACAGAAGGGAGCGTCACGTGACAATCTTGAAGCCTAGTCATAAAAAAATATAATGCAGAACTCGCCAAACAAAATGCACCATAGTCACCTGACAGACAAGCGGTAGTTCTTTGCGCCCTGCATGATGTGCTGCATACGTGTGTCGTCAGTACGCCTGTTTAGTGCCGTGAAACGTTTACAGAAGGAACGCCGTTCTCTCTGCCGTTCCTTCGTAAAAATAACGAGTTACCGTTACAGTTCCACCGACCCTTAAAGGAATGGTGGCATTCCTCCGTTCCTCCAAAAAGGAACTAGTTCCTAGAACGCCGTTCCCTACAACACTGCACCAAAGGGAACATATCGCTTTCGCGTACCCGCACGTCAGCAGTTTGAAATGTCTCTGCCGAATTTCTTCATTTTTTTTAACAGCGAAGCTGTTTAAGCCAGCCGTAATTTGTGGTGCGTACCAAGAAACTACCAAGAAAGAAAGTAAATACATTTTCTTGCCGAGGTGGTTTTCCAGCCCGCGTACCTGCGCTCCCAAAGCCAGCGTCGTAACCACTAGGCCATACAGCCACGCTGCCAGAACATGCATTTATGCGAACCATACGATTGCGTTCTAGCGTCGTCGTATTCGTCCACAGAAGACGCGTTTGTACGCTCGTGCTCTGCGCGGTGAAGAGGTTTTGCGAGCTATGAGAGCGAGAGAGAGAGAGAAAGCGACGCATTCACGGAGCCGGTCTCCTGGAACGCGGTGTAGGTGTTGCAAGCTGCGCTGTGCAACGCGCAGTGTCGGCCGTAAATCCGAGATGCGTGAAAAGAAATTATCATCTACATGAGTAATAAGATGAAAAGTTCGCGCGCACTTCCGGAAAATGCTGGGCTACGATCACACAGCTTCGCTGTTTCAAGCGTTGCGCGGCCGAGTCCAAGGTTTTTTGTTAGCAATATGTGTGATATTATCGAACCGGGATACAATTTTTGTGGATGATTGTGTGCTGTGTGCAAGGGCATCTAATGAGTCATTGTTTTTATTGGCGGTTGACTTGAAGCGCGCATAAAAATGGTGTGTCACTAATAGCATGTCTCTAAACATAAATAATTATGTAGACATTAGCTTCACTAGAAAAATGTAACAAAATCACATATAAGTATTTGTTAAGTGGTCAGTTGCAATAAAAAATAATTCACCAGTGAAATATTTAGGTCTTATGCTGTCAGAGGATGGCTCTTGGTCATAACATGTTATTACCGTAGTTAGAAATGCAGGGCACGCCCTTCATTTCCTGCAACGAAGTTTAAAACACACAAGCATTAACGTAAAAGAGCAGCGTAAAAATCAAGTTTTACCAATATTGGTGTAGGCATGCCCTGTGTTGAATGCTGTTTCTGACGTGCATATCAATGCAGCATTGGGTGAACGTTAAAGAACCCCAGGTGAACTAAATTAATCCGGAGTTCCCCACCACGGCGTGCCTCATAATCAGATCGTGGTTTTGGCACGTAAAGCCCAACAATTATTTTTTTTTCATATTAATGCTCTAGAAAAAGTCCAATCCGTCGCGACACTGTTCGACCTGGGGATATACAACCGCTTTCTAAATGTCAGAGGAAAAAATAACTTGACTGGGCCGTGATTTTGTAGCGAGGCATTATGACTTATTCTACTCTAGTCTTATCATCCACCGCTCACGGCCGGCTGATCCCGTTGATAACGCGAGCGGACAAAATACCGGCCCAGGTTACGTCTTAAGCTGTTTTACTCAATCTTTCATAATCATATTGACACGCACACATGTTTATCTTTCACCGGTGACCGCTTTTCACCGGCTAACAAATGTTAAACGTTATCGCTAGGCACAGGACGCGCCTGCATGTATCGAAAGTTTCTCGAAGGTTATCGATGCTTCTATCCGTTGTCTCTGGTCACCGACGCTCATGTAATCTGATTGTATTAGCGGCGCGAATTATCTAGAACTTCCTGGAAGACACGCGGGTACCAGGGATTATTCTAGGATTTTCGATGACTCATGTATAAAAGCCGACGCGTTTCGCCGCTGATCAGATTTAGACGATCGCCGTCTGTGTTCGCAGCTTTCGCTGTGTATCGAGTGTAGCTTGCTTTTGTGGGCCTGCAAGGGTTCGCCGTCAACGCGCCACGTCCACAGCTTGGCGAGCGGCCACGTAACATCGCCGACTACCTCGCCAGAGCCCAGTGGTAACCACGACGACCCTCACGCTCGCCGTCACCAGGCCGCTACATCTCGCCGCGTCGCCGGCTGTATGCCGGACCAACCAGGGACCGATCTCCCAGCCCTTACCCGGGAAACTAAAGGCAGCAACCGATGGAGGTGCGGTTGCTGTACGACGCAATGCTGAAGATACGCCGCCGCCGACGAACTAGATTCGCGAATCATCATGACGAGGTATCAGCATAGCGCCTCGACGACAACACTTCGCCGCCGAAAGTAGACCTACCAATGCGACGTAGTAGCAGCGGAGCAAGGCGACGCAGCCGTGATCCGTCGCCACGAATTAACCGTAACGCCAGACGATGGTCTACCGATCTAGACGTGCTATTCGATGGTCATAACGTCACCGCTCTCGTCGACACTGGAGCCGACTATTCCGTCTGCAGTGGCGAGTTCGCCGCCAAGTTGAAGAAGGTGAAAACGGCCTGGCAAGGACCCGATATCCGGACAGCGGGAGGCCGCCTAATAACGCCGGCTGGAATCTGCACAGCGTGAGTCACGGTGAACAACCGCACTTACCCGGCGAGCTTCGTAATCCTGCAGCACGGCTCCAGGGATGTTATCCTAGGCATCGACTTTCTAAACCAACACGGCGCAGTCATCGACTTAAGGTCCAAGCCTATAACGCTTTCAACGCACAACGCGATACCACTGGATACAAACATCAGTTACCATGCTTGAATGTGCTAGAAGAACAAGTCGCCGTTCCGCCTAGCTCCAGCGTAATGATTTCCGTCGGTACCGAAGTGCCTGCAGCCATGGAGGGCGTCGTCGAGGGCGATCATCACTTACTGCTCGACCGTGAGATTTGCGTCGCTAGAGGCCTAGCTGAGCTACGTGAAGGGAAAACAAGAGTGATGCTCACGAACTTCAGCCACGAATACAAGCACATTAACAAACGCACCAAGGTCGCCTACACCGACGAAATAGTAAAATCCAGCGGTACTTTTGCCTTCACGGATTCTAGTGCACCCGCAACGACGACTGTAGTACCTGAGCCAACTTTCGACGTCAATCAGAACCTTCCCAATCATAAGAAAGAACCGTTAAAAGCTCTGCTCCTGCAATACAAGGACTGCTTCTCGTCGTCGTCAAAAGTTCGACAAATCCCTGTCGCCAAGCACCGCATCATAACCGACGAATATGTCCGCCCACTCCGTAAGAGCCCGTACCGAGTTTCGGCGCGCGAACGCGAGGCCATAAGGCAACAAGTCGACGAAATCCTACGCGACGACATCATCCAACCGTCCAAGAGTCCGTGGACGTCCCCCGTGGTGTTAGTAAAGAAGAAGGATCACTGCGTCGATTAGAAGGCGGACGTTTCGGCGTCGATTATCGTCGCCTCAGTAAAATCACGAAGAAGGACGTATAGCCTCTCCCACGTATTTACGACGCCTTGGATCGAATCTACAACTCAAAGTATTTTTCGTCAATGGACATCAAAACCGGCTACTGGCAAGTCGAAGTCGACGAGAGGGACCGGGAGAAGACTGCCTTTATAACACCTGACGGACTGTTCGAGTTCAAGGTCATGCCGTTGGTCTTTGCTCGCCACCTGCGACTTTCCAACGCGTCATGGATAATGTACTGACAGGCTTGAAGTGGCAGACTTGCCTCGTCGATTTGAACGACGTCGTTTTGTTTGCCTCAAACTTCGAGGAACACCTCCGGCGCCTTCATACAGTTCTACAAGTAATCAAGACCTCCGGACTCACGTTAAAGCCAGAAAAGTGCCGCTTCGCATACGAGGAGCTCTTATTTTTAGGCCACGTCATCAACAGGTCTGGAGTGTGCCGTGACCCACAGAAAACGGTGGCCATCGCTGACTTTCCTCCGCCCGCCGACAAGAAGGCAGTCCGTAGATTTCTTGGACTGCGCGCCTATTACAGGCGCTTCGTCAAGGACTTTTCACGGATCGCTGAGCCACTGACGTACCTCACGAAGGCCGACGTCGAGTTCAAGTGGGAGACGCCGCAAGTCGAAGCATTTGAAGAACTGAAGCGACGCCTGCAATCGCCGCCAATACTTGCACATTTCAACGAAAACGCCGATACCGAAGTGCACACCGACGCAACCAGTGTAGGACTCAGCGCCGCGCTTGTGCAGAGGACTGAGGGACTAGAAAGGGTTGTAAGTTACGCTAGCCGGTCGCTGTCGAAGGCGGAAACAAATTATTCCACAATCGAAAAGGAGTGTCTCGCCATCATCTGGGCTACATCAAAGTTTCGCCCCTACCTCTATGGCAGGCCCTTCAAAGTTGTGAGCGGCCACCACGTACGCCTTGTGTTGGCTAGCTAATTTGAAGGATCCTTCAGGTCGCCTCACACGATGGAGTCTGAGACTTAAAGCATTCGACATCACCGTCGTTTACAAGACCGGGCGAAAGCAGTCTCACGCCGACTGCTTGTCTCGCGCCCCCCTCGAACCACCGCCACAGGACGACGAGGATGACGACACTTTCTTGGGACCCAACAACAGCGAGCTGACCCGGAACTAAGGAACCTTGTAGACTACCTGGAAGGCAAGACCATCATTGTGCCAAAGGTGTTCAGGCGAGGATTGGCGTCGTTTTTCTTGCAAAACGACATTCTCTTAAAGACGAACTTCCCGCCTCTTCGAGCCAACTACCTCCTAGTGGTACCCTCAGCACTGCGTCCAGAGGTTCAGCAAGCTCTATATGACGACCCAACAGCTGGACACCTCGGTTTTACCCGCACGCTCGCGAGGATACAAGAAAAGTACTACTGGCCTCGCCTCTCTGCCGACGTCGCCCATTACGTAAGGACATGCCGAGACTGTCAGCGACGCAAAACACCGCCGACAAGGCCAGCCGCACTTCTACAGCCGATCGAGCCACCTCGCCGACCGTTACAGCTGATCGGGATGGACTTACTGGGGCCTTTTCCGACGTCGACGTCCGGGAATAAATGGATCGTCGTAGCTACGGACTACCTCACCCGCTACAAAAGCCTTGCCCAAAGGCAGTGCCACCGAGGTAGCCCGATACTTCGTTGAGATCACCCTCCTGCGTCACGGTGCCGCAGAAGTCATCACCGACAGAGGTACGGCCTTTACGGCAGAACTAACTCAAGCGATCCTGCGATACAGCCACACAAGCCACCGCCTGACCACCGCCTACCCCCCGCAGACGAATGACCTCACCGAACGCCTAAATAAGACCACCGCCGACATGCTGGCAATGTACGTCGACGTCGAACACAAGACGTGGGATGCCATCGTTCCGCACGTGACCTTCGCATACAACACGCGGCCGTGCAAGAAACGACGCACGTGGCGCCGTTCAACCTGGTCTACGGAAGGAATCCGGCAACGACGCTTGACGTAATGCTACCGGACGTCACCAACGAAGAAAATCTTGACGTTGCCAGCTATTTGCAGCGTGCCGAAGAAGGTCAACAGCTCGCCAGCCTGCGTATCAAGAACCAGCAGAGAACCGACAACCGACACTACAATCTTCGACGACGCTACGTCTAGTACCAGCCCGGCAACTGTTTGGGTCTGGACTCGGATACGCCGTCGAGGGACGAGGACTTATCGAGAAACTGTTACGTCGCTATTTCGGACCATATAAGATCATCCGACATATTGGCGCACTAGGACTATGAGGCCGCGCCAGACGGCATTTCGCAATCGTAGCTGCGCCGGGCACGACCTGAAGTCATCCACGTGGTGCGTCTTAAGCCTTTCTACGTCCACTGACGAACTTCGGTACTTTGTTACTTTGTTGTTTTTTTCTCTCTATGTACGCATGGTTTTGTTTTCGCTTTTTTGTTTGTAGCATCGGTACGATGCTTTTTAAGCGGAGGGTATTGACACGTATACATGTTTATCTTTCACCGGTGGCCGCTTTTCACCGGCTAACAAATGTTAAACGTTATCGCTGGGCACTGGACGCGCCTGCATGTATCGGAAGTTTCTCGAAGGTTATCGATGCTTCTATCCGTTGTCACTTGTCACCGACGCTCATGTAATCTGATTGTATGAGCGACGCGAATCATCTAGGACTTTCTGGAAGACATGCGGGTACCAGGGATTATTATGGGGCCTTCGATGACTCATGTATAAAAGCCGACGCGTTTCGCCGCTGATCAGATTTCGACGATCGACGACTGTGTTCGCCGCTTTCGTTGTGCTTCGAGTGTAGCTTGCTTTTGTGGGCACATGTTCGCCCAATAAAGAATCAGTTTTGTCATGCACGACTGTTTTACGACTGTTTACTTCAGCGTCACTTCTACGTGACAGTATGGAAATATGCTGATCAGACTATCTAAAGTAGAGCACTGCACGGGCCGGTTTTTCAGGTCCGGGCCTGGCCCGAGCCCGAAAGTACCATACTTTGGCCGACCAGGTTCTGTTCGACCCATTAGGCTTTTTGCCTATACGAAGCGAGCTCGAGTTCTCGATTATTGTGAAGATACTGTCATGTGATCAATGGCCGCCGGGCGGTCTTCAAGCTGCATCAAAGCAGGTTTTTGCCCTGCATCCCTTCTTGCTGGTTACTTGATAATTTATCTGTGAGAGAAATAACCATTTCATTACTAGCCGAACACCCACAGATTATTATGTGAATATTTGTTATGAAAACAAACCATACAATCGACAGTTGGGAAAATAGGGAGGGATCAGGCTGGCAACAACCACCGGGAGTGGCAGAACCCAGGCTTACATTTAGGGATGGAGTAGTAGAAAAGCACATCGGTTGATCACCATGCTCGTGATTTAAAGTGTGCGGCAACATACTATAGCGAAGACATAGGTGAACACTACCGTACACGCCGCGGCCCGCCATTTAATCTCACATTTGAATCTCTTATAGTGACTCGGATGTACCTGCCGTGATGGAACTCTAGCCAATAGTTTTGGCGCGAATGTACATTTAGATACGCTGGGTACTGGCGTTCAAGAATACGATAATACACGGCCACTAGAAGCGTTTTTTTTCATTAAACAGAAATTGTTGACCCACAAGGCTAACGCTCATCATATTTTCACACGGAACATGCCGTTTTTATTGCTTTATTCGGCTTCATTATAATGATGTCAATTTCTCAATCGACAATTTAGGCATCCTTGTTTAGAAATATATGCAAATTTAGACTCTGTGTAATTGTGTTTCAGTACTGTGCATCTACAACGTAGGCTTTCCTTGTTTTTTTTTCTCCGCCAGATTAAATTATGATCTGCTTGCTTATTCACGTAAATTCACAGACTACGCACCTAGTGCTACAAAAACATATACAAGGCTGCGAACACGAGGGTCGAGCCACTTAACGAGTGGAAATAGCTTTCCACATATAAATTTACTGAGGCAATGAAGTGCTGTGCATTTCTATTTTGTTTTTCACAATCACCTCCCCGATGTTGAGAAATTTTGCAGCACCCGCGTAGACTTAAAGCATTTGTCTAAGAACAATATACACTTGAAAGTATCAGTTTAATTAGTTGGGCTAATTGTGAATTAACCTACGGCAGAATATTTAACTCGCTTGAAAATATAACTTAGAAAATTAATGGAAACCAGCAGTAAATATTCGGCTCGCCTAGATCTCAGTTCCTCAGGACTCAAATAAAGTTCATGTCATGTCATGCCAGTAGTAAGTTGCCCTGTGCCTTAAGACACAAAAAAGTTGCAAACGAACTTTTCAGAATTTATTTGCTACAATTTTATCGAGGTACTCTAAGTACTTCTTGAAGACTTATTTTTATTTCTGTTAAAATGATCACGCCGAAAATCTAGATATGTTTGTGCAGCAACAAAATATTGCAGTCGACTCTGCCTCTAGGCACGTCTTCCGCTCGTGAAAAATGTAACGAGCTCTATCGAAACTCATCTGATTGATTCCCGCTAAGGATAGCTCGGATACCTGAGACAGTCTAATGAATGTTTTTGCACTGAGTCTCGCACCAATCCAATAGTTTTCAATTTCTTTAGCGCGACTGCAATGCATATATATTTCTAACTCTTTGTCAGGTTGATTCGAATCTGTGATGCCTAGCAACTCTTGAAGTGTGCCTTTCGCCGCTATTCCCACCCATCCAAATGTGTTTCCCCTTGTAGATACGCGGCGCCGCTGTCGAAATCATACCGCTACCTCCATCAAACTTCGGGTCGTCCGTCACAAGCCTGAGCACGATCACCTCTAGCAATTCGAGGTGTTAATAGGCTGGGAACAATGTGGACAAGAGTTAGTGTCGCGAAGACCAAAGAATTCCTGCAGAACCCATGTTAAGATGACTATCGAAGTTAATGCGATTAACATTCATACAATCTAGCGAACAAGAAGCGACATACCGTGTCAGCTAAGACACCTTTATTTAGAATCCGTAGTGTTTCTCCTGATGTTTCAAGTGATTCGACTATATGCGGCCATACACTGTCTCCCTGATTGACCCGCTTTGTTATGACCGTCGCTCGCCAATGTTACCTCCGATGGTCGAACGAGGACCGCAGGTCGACGGCGCATGCAGTGACTACGATGGAATTACGAGGTAGGAATGATGTCGATAGAACGACGAAGGCATATAAGGACGACGGCATGACGACGATGAGATGATTCTGATGTGATGGCGATAAATAATTGCGACGGAATACAATGCCATGACGCCGGTGATCTAATCTCGATTGATTGACAATAATGGCACAATACTAACGGAATGAAATATAAATTATGCTGATGGAACGTAAGGTGGCAAGACGACCAAAGCATTTAATAATTTTTAGCCAACCAGATACGCTTCTGAATAACATACCAGCATTCTCCCTTTCTTTTCTCCTATTCCTTCCCAAGACGCTTTACAAACATATCCTCTGCCGTTGAGCTCAGTACGCCATTGCTCTAGCTCATTAGGCCACGATCACACGTTTACAAACGTATCTTGCCAACAAGTATATCATTCTAGCTCGAACTTAGGGGGAACATTGAGCTTGGGGGCTCTATCGAAATACATGGGGAATCGGCTATAGTTTCTCATAGCAACCAATGCACCAAATCTGATGAGTTATGTTGAATTTAGAAAAAAAGCGTAGTGATTGCAGAAAGGGATATTTTATTATAGGCTGTCTACTTTTTTATGCAAAATTTTAAAGAATTGCCAAATTTCGAAAAAGAAAACTTGACGTATAGATCTATGTACCTCAGCAGCTAAAAATGATATCGGAATTCTGTAAACTGCACCTAATAATACATCCAGAGCGGATAGCAATCATATATCATACACCATCCTGAAATATACCACTATGTTGTGAATGTTGCATTTGCTAAACCCTTCCAAACATTATAACAAATTCACTTAAGTTTTAAGGTATAACAGAAAAAACTTTGTTCGCATTTGATGCTCCAACGGGTGCAGTTTATAGAAATGCCATATTTGTTTTTAATGGGTGAGTTTCGGATTTGTAAACTTCATACTTCTATTTTTTTTCAAACTTGCGAACATCCTGCAATTCTTTGAAAACATTACACTATCTAAACGAAAATTCTATTTGCTGCCCTCTCTGCAATTTAACTTTCCCTCTTAAATGCAACACATTTCATTCAAATCGGTTAAGCGGTTTTCTCATAAAAGCATTCCTGCATTTTACAGGTATTTGAGTATCCGGCATCGAAGCTAGGCCCGAACCACGGTGTAAGATATATACTCTTTAGGCCTCATTCACACAGCCGTCAAACGCTCCGTCACGTCACCGTCACGTCAAAAAAACGCACAGCAGGCGCGACGGAGCAGTGTACGAATAGGCGACTTTCGCAATGCCGAGCGGTTTTCTGCTGCTGTTCTTGATTTGCAAGCGGAGACCGCAACAAGGGCGCAAAGCTCGGCGACGAACAAGTACGTGGGGGCGAAAAATGTGCAGGAATCGCAAGTTCGGCCATCGGCGTGGTCCATGTCGCACATTTGAGCACCACCGAAACGCACAGCTGAGTTTTCTACGTGCCGCCCGTGGAACCAATGCTGGCACGCATGTAAACAAACCAGCCGCCGCTGCTGTTGCCAGCTTCAGCTTTGTAATATGGCTGTATTTAGCGTCGGCTTCTTAATTTCTGATTGGTCGATATTTGAGGGGCGGAGATCCGTCACCGTGCTGGCGACGGAAACGTAGAGCACCGCTCTGCGTCGCCGGCGAGCCGTTTTTGAGGGCAAAACGACTCGGAAACCCTCTCCCCTGACGAAAACGGATGCCGTGACGGTGACGTGACGGAGCGTTTGACGGCTGTGTGAATGAGGCCTTAGGTAGGGACACTTCTCGGCTTGCTTGCTAGACGCGATCGACGAGATAAAGTAGCAAGGGCGCGCGTCTATCGGGGCGGTGACGGCAGCGGATACCTATCGGCGGAACGACGCAACTTCAATTAGAACTCAGGCGAGAGCGTGCGCCGACAAGGAACGCGCGCATACCCTCTCCCGGTGACCTACTTTCGTGCGTCACTCAATCCTTTAGGATTTCCCGCGAACCGCCGGTTGCTATAACAACGGGAGATTAAACCAATTAAAAGCTTTCTGTGTTGAAGTTGCTTCGTACTGCCGATAGGTATCCGCTGCCGTCACCGGGCCGATCGGCGCGCGCCTTTGCTACTTTATCTGGTCGATCGAGTCTGGCGAGTGTCCTCAACTAAAGAGTATATATGTTACACCGTGGCCAGAACTAAAGCTTCCTCTTAAACAATGGATCACGGAAGTTCTATAGGAAACCCATGAAACAGAACCCTGACGTATACGCATGGCCACAGTGGTCACAAATAAAAAGTCTGCTCAAGGAAACAAATATATATTCAACGGAAGCTTCGCGGGAGCCGTTATCTCGGCCAGACATCTCTCCAGAATGCGGACGAGCTTTCTGGCCAGGTGTCTAGCAAAACCGTCGATTCATTGTCAGTAGAGCAAGTAGCTGGCCGTCTTCGAGATAACGCTGATACACAAGCGCGCTCGTTTCCAAGCACCGAGGTGAAGCGACAGCTTCAGGGTGTGTTTCTTTTTATTGCGCTTTCTTTAGTTGTGCGTCATAGCATACGTCATAGCGGGAATTTCGAATTCTTTAAGGTCGATACGCCACGTGGTGGTGAAAAAAGGAAACTGTACGAAATGTCCCTAATTCCTGGTATTGCGCCCCCAAGGTGACCACCTCGGGGAGCATAGCCAAACGAATAAGTGCGTCCCTGAAATTCTCGACGTGCTATGGGCGCGCCTTGATGTCCGCGTGCAAAAAAAAAACACTATGCATGCGTCATCACCTCATGTCCTGCGTCGTTTCTTCAAAAATCCTATTACCGCGGCCATGCTGGCCCGCAACACGTAATTGCTATAGCGAAGCTCGACGCGGCTGGAAGTGGAATAGACTACACCACGTGCCCATTAGGCCACGCGGAGACGCAGAAGTAGCAGCTGCAAGCCCATAAACAGTAATGCTTCACGAGTGTGTATATAAAAAAAATCCCACTTCCGAGACAGCAATCGAACCTGCAATCTCCTGATACGGAATCAGGCGCCTTATCCATTAGGCGAGGCGGACTTTTTTTATCTTTATTGCCTGGCTTTGACAGACAACATTTCACCAAAATAACAGTCGCAATAAGAACACACAGACTACAATGTACATTAGGTGAAGGCGTACTCAACCATCATCCTGCTGCCTGCGTGTAATTAGAATTCGCGCAAATCCACCAGCGGCTCTACAATTGAGAGCCACTAGGGAGGTTAGCTAACGCTTTATGGATTCCAACAAACCAGTGCATGCTCTCACGAAAATTAATTCGTACAGGCCGTGCATCCTTGTCAACGTAATATCCAGTCATTCTGGACCGCCAATTACAGCGGATGCGCATAAGCATATTTAATGAAAAGGCACACCATCCTCATTATCTACGCTTAAGTACCTAATGCCACACGGGTCAAGTGGAAATTTTTTCCGTAGTGTTCTTTGTAATACATCCCAAAAATAAATCCGTTCCAAAAAGTGTAAAAAAATATGATCGATCGTCTCTGGCTGCTTGCAAATTAAACAGTGCGATCCGCACTCTAAAAATAATTCCTTTCCCTCCCAAAACTTTTTAACTGTTCCGGTGTGTAATTTAAAAAAAGAAAGTTTTTGTTCCTGGCGGCACCTGCATTTTTCTTCACTCTTTAAAACAACGCTGCCGGGACCTTTCAGTGTACAAGGACCTGTACAAGGGCACCGCGAAAACAATGTCACACAAAGTGCAATACAGTTTTTTTCGTTTCATACTGGACAAGCAATCGTTCGAAAACCGCGCTCAAAAAGAAATCTTACACTCGATACTGCCGGAAGCAGAATGATCCATTAGGCCACGCGGATATGCAGAAGTAGCAGCTACACGCCCATAAACAATGCTGCACGAGCAAAAAATGATAAAAAATACACCTTGAAAACTCGACGTCTGTGAAGGAATACAAGGAACCTGCCATTTCCTGATCCGTGATAATGCGCCAAATCCACACGGCCTCACGTATAGGAACGAGCCAGGCGTTCCATCAAACTAATGATGTACCACGCAGCAAGCCCCCCCCCCCCCCCCCCCAAAAAAAAAAAAAAAATCACGTCCGCGACAGGACCCGAACCTGCAATCTCCTGATCCGGAATCAGGCGCCTTATCCATTAGGCCACGCGGACATGCAGCAGGCGCCGCTTCTCCATATCATTAAAGCATTCAAGAAATGAAGCATTTCCCATTAGCCCATAACATGTTGCACTGGAATTGATAACCGGCGCAACATGTTACGGCATAACTCTTTGTTTCATGCGGTATCGGTTAAAGTAAGCTTTCGCGGATGCGCGAGAACAATCTGCTTCAGCGACGAAGAAGAAGTAGAGAAACATAATCTTATTCACTGATGACTTTTGTCCAAGTCGTTTTCAATTGTTTATCACAACTCCTGCATGGTGGAAGAGTCGCTATAAATGTTTTCTTCCTGCGCGGTCCAGTCTAACCTTTCCCACATCACAGTCGTCTTCATTTAAAATTATCCCATATTGACGCTGGAGCGATATGGAGGAAAGCCGAAGCTTTCTTGAAACACGGGATATCTTAAGATCTGACAACGTCCACAAAACCGGAGACTAATTACGAGTATTCAGCGCTATTTAATTTAATGACCAGAACATGCCACGCGTTGCTTGATGAACATTGTTCATTTCAGTAGACATCTCAATGTTCCCAGAGAATCCCCCAGTTCTATTTTCCCACTAAACACTTGAACAATTTAGGACAGGTCATGTCTGTCCACTAATTTTATCGCAACACACATTTGTATTAAGCGACCTAAAAATTCATATCACAGCTTTCGCGTAGTGCTGACAGCCAAACTGTATGCAGCACGCTGGTTATCCATCATACTGAGCCTCTGTGATGGCCTATAGAGGGTTTGACGTTGCGCTTCAAAAGATGAATTTGCGGTATCAAATCCCCGTCACGGTGACTCCATTTCGATTAGAGCAGCTGCAACAAAGGCAGTGTATCGTTCATTTTGTGCACGTTGGATTACTACAGCGTGACTCACATTCAGATCGTGGTTTTTCCCAGAAAAATATCCATCATGCCATGTCCATGCAGCACCCCCTGAAGACGGCGCCCAAATTTCAGCCCTACTATGCATTTCCTTATGTCCCGGGCTGTTTTTCTGGTTTCTGTGACATGAGCGGGTATCTAAGAGACATGAATCATGACACGGGACGCATCTGGCATATTGCGGATCGCCTAGTCGCCATGCGGCTGTTCAGTAAAGTGAAAGAATTCATTTCGTTTTCCCGTGAAAAGTGAACAGCGAAATCCGCTGTGCTGTCACAAATAATTGAAACCCTGATAAAGGGTTCTGCCCCTTTAATATCTCTCAGGATGGCATGCTCCAGAGACACACTGCTCTAAAACTGAGGCCTACGTCAAGCCTCCTTTTGCGGTGTCTAGGACCTCATCTATACAAGTATTGAAATATTGCTTATTCACTCTCGAATTATCACTTCAAGCTTCTAAATAACCTTCCATTCCTTTGCTACGCACCCAGATTTGTTGTACCACCAAGAAAGATGATCAAGGTTGTCAGACTAGTGCTGTTCGTGGAAAAATCAAGGTCCATTAAATAGGTCGCAAAGCTTGGAACAAAAAGAATGCCTATACCTATTGCCAGATAAATCAGTTAATGGTGCACGCTTGAAGCGCGACTAGGTGAGGGGGGGACAAACACTGAAACTAGAAAACCTATGTGAAAAATTATGTTCGAAAATTTGTCATCAAAACACTGTCATACCACTAAATATACGGTTTCAAATATTTTGGTTGTACTAAGAACAACAAATGTTTATTTTTTCCATTTCACGATTTATTCCTTCTTGGTGACCCCTCCCAACCAGTAACCCTGGCGCAAGACTTGGCATAACTGCGCAAGCCAGCTATTTATGTGGAATGGCGTTGTTCACTTCAACGTGGCGGTTTCGTCCGAGCTTTTTTGAAGCGAAGCTTGTATTGGCTCACAAGTTTCGGTGGATGTTGATTGAAAGGTCGCGGGATCAAATCACGGCCAAGCCGGCCGCATTTCGATGGCGGCGAAATGCGAAAACACCCGTGCACTTAGATTTAGGTGCACGTTAAAGAACCCCAGGTGGTCCAAATTTCCGGAGTCCCACACTACCGCATGCCTCATAATAAGATCGTGGTTTTGGGCACGAAAAACCACAAAAAATGTCAGTTTCGCCTGAAAGGCGAAGCATCAATTGCGATAGCAAATTACTAGAGAGCTATAAGGAGTAGGGACACTAGTTTTATCGCCTGCATAAACTTGACACATTCGCTTACTAACTGAATTAACAAGCGTAGTGTCAGCGCGCACAAGCGAACATGAATAGACTCGATGACCGCAGACAACCACTGTAAAAACTGGGGCGTGGGGAAGCGCGGTCGCCGCAGCGAGCGAAGGTTTGTGCGGTCTATCGCTTCAACGGAAACTGAGCGGCGTACGCACAGCGCATACAAAGGTAAGAGCCGTGTGAAGATGGCTTTCAACATACGGTAAGCGCGACAACACCGGCAGCCGGCACAGGCGCAAAGTGCAAGGACGCATTTGTTGGCAGAATAGAAGCCTCCCCCCCTCCCTCCCTCACTTCCGCGCGGCTTTCCCGCTTTGCTCCTTTCGCATGGGAGATTGCATGGCCAGTTACCCTTGCGCCCCGTTACAAGATAAGCATTTGGTGCCGCAGCACAGCGTCGCCCCCGCCCCCTATCTTGCTCCCTCCCTTACCCCCACAGCCTTTCGGTCGATGGAAGTCGCGTTTTCTCTCCGCTGTGCGTTCGCTCTCCGTGAAGGCGCGCGTCCCCCGGGCGCTTTCACTGGCACATACGCCGTGCAGCGACGATTTTATTGCCCTTGGACTTTATACAGAACCTCACGGCGACGGTGACGCCGACGGCAGAAATCCGCTTGAAGTGTCCATGTAAATGGTATCGTAATAAAAAACCCGGCGGCTCCCTCAGTAGAGCAGCTCTTCCAGCTGCGCCGGCGCCGGATCACGTGACGTGAGCGGCCAATCAGGGTCGTCTGGTGTGTCGCGGGGAGGGAAAGGGGGTTGGCGGATGCTCTGCCTGGCTTCCGTCGCGTCAGATCTGTATCGGCGATCTGTTGGGGACCACCGCGTGGTGCGTTCCGCCGAGGTGTCGGCTGCGTTTGGACCAAGGCGCCCCGAACTCGCTCGTCGTCGACGAGTAGATTCTAGCGTGAGGACTAAGCGTCAGCGAAGAGCCGCGAACCCCAGGTTGCGGGAGCACGATGTTGAGGCCGAACGTCAGCGAAGAGCAGCCGAACCCAAGTTGCGGGAGCGCGATTTTGCAGCCAAACGTCAACATCGTCTTGCCCTCCAGGCATCCGACCACGCTGGTGCACGCCTCGGCAACGCTAGCCTCAACTTCCCCGGTGCGACGGCCAGATTCCAACGCGAGTTTCTCAACATGAACTCCAGAGGCCGTTGAAGTGTTTGTGACCGGTTCTGGTTCGAGCAGAACGTTATACTTCCTTCCGAGGAACACCGAAGAAACACACAAACTTCGCTTACCCCCATTTTCCTGTAGGGGAAGTGGTTGGTCATTTTTATTTCCTTGCGTGTTTGTTCAAAGCGTACCGTCCGCTTCACGTTAAACTTTGCATGACCTACCACATGGCATTCATTCGAGAAAGGTGTGAGCGCAGGCTTTTTGTTATCGTGCAAGTTCACGGTGCGGCATCCGGCGCGCTGCCTCTCGTCGTGACGATAAATGCAGAACGCTCCCCGAAGAAAGGACGCGCCTTAATTTGTTCACTTCACTATGCGTAACACAGGCTCTGAGCGTCTGACGGATGCGAAAATTAGTAAATCGAATGTTATAATTCGGGGCAACGCTGTTTTGTCTGATAACTCTTGGATATGAACACATGGTGTCGTAAGGAGTTTCGAATGATTCTGCGAAAAAGTTGGCATATGTGTCTGTACTCAACGACTGTACGTGTGCTGGCCATAATACTTAATACTTTTCATCCATTGAAACATGTGTTTTATTTGGTTAGTTAAATTGGTTGCATTGATCTAGACGGATAAATGCCAATTTGCTTTTAAAACATCTGTGGCACTGTCACTTATTTCCATACTATTCGCTCACCTTTCTGAGGAACATGGTGGAGCAATATCCGTCAATAACAGCCTAATTATGTTCTCAGTGAGACATACGCCTCTCCAGTAGTTTAATGACACCCTGGTTCTTCAGTTGAGTTGAGCAGCACCACGAAATCTTAAAACGTTAAGCTCAGTACACCCCGCATAGGTCTCGTCATTTGTACCATTCCCACATAGCTGGCCGCAGCCTCGAAAGAAAAACTGCTGGCGTAGCAGTCGAAATGCCCGACGTTAAAAAAATTCAAATTCGCGCCAAGCCGAATAAGATTTGACGTCAGTGCCATTTGAGGTTGGGACGTCAATTTTCTTTTTATTTTTTTTCTTTGTGTTGTATTACGTGTTTCGGTGCAAAGGGCAATTTTTGTGAACATCGCCTTCTGTACAAAGAGGTGTCGTCATATACAGGGTGTTTATAGGAAGACTAAGTGATATTTAAATACAGCCCCTTTGAAAGAAAAGGATGGCGCTTTCGGAGACATGCCGTCGGTGGTGACGACCATGGGGCGACGGGGAATACGTGATGATTAGTCATTAATTCACACAAAAGTTTTACTTAGCTTTTTAAGATTTCGTTTCAGGGGGCTCATCGTAAGTGGGAAATTGAAGCGAGGTCTCCCTACACGCTAAACACAACCTTTGGACCAAAAAAAGCCGTTTACCGGCGGAACTGTGGCACCACGAATTTAGGCGATCAGAGCGTGGGAAACGGAAACTTGGCATCGTCAATTTTCGGGGTTCTGGCAGTCCGCTGGCAGCCAGAAGGCAGTCAGCTATTTTCTGTCCTGATAGGAAGTCACGCAGGTTGGGATCCCAAGACAACCCGAAGCCGCCCGAAGTTAGCAAAATCGAACGCCCGGACAGCTGGCCCAGGGATAAACGTAAACTTACTACCAGCATGGCAGCTGCCTGCGACGAGGCGAGCGCGGGCTTCGCCTAGTCGTCCAGTTTATGCGTTGCCAACTTGAAAATATATAGTTGTATTTGGGGTTACGATCACTTTCCTGAGATTTCGCGCGGCTCGGTACAGGACGCGCACTGGGCCAACTTCACTTTTCAGACCCAAACAAACGGCCTGCGACGCGCCCAATGCGAAGACGCGAAATCGCGTGTACCCCGAAAACGATCGCTCGAGGATGCCTGCTCGCAGCGATCACGTCGCCCACCGGCGACATTGATAAGTTCACGTTTTGTCAACATTTGACAAGACGCGAAAAAGCAGGATGTCAGGTATTTCTTATACGCATAAGAATTCGTGCCATCCTGCTTGGGCTTCGATTTCAGAAAGTTTGTTTCGGCTGATGGTACTTTTCTTCTGCCCCTGTGCTGAAGGAACTGGGGCTGCGGCTGGTGCATGAAAATACACGTCGCCTGTGGCCAGTAAAAAGTTTCACACGAAAAACATATTGGTTGATCTTGAGAGCGATAAGCTAATGTACGTGTGGCCTTTAGTCATCCAGGGCAATTTTTATATCAACGCCCTAGTTAGAACACATCGGTTTCAAGATGCCGCCCAATTATACGACGGAGAGAGTGCTGGCTAGCTGTGACGCCTTCTCTAACTACAAGAAAAAGAGATACCACCGCATATGTGCCCGAGATATGGAAATGGATACCACCAGAGGAAATGAACCGAGCGTCAACAACTTGCGCGGAACACGACACACACACACACACATGATCCGCCTATACTATAAACGAAAATTATTTCCAGGCAGGAGCAAACCGATCAACTTCTAGCGACCCCCCGGTTGGGTACTTATTTTACTCCGATTGATCACGGTAAATTTCTTACTCCGAGTGGGTGGATTTTTTTTGTGGTGCATCGGGAGTATTTCATTGGTTTTTTTTTTTTACTCCGGCTGGGCGAAGCTTTTCCGTGGTGCATGGAGAGTGCTCGTTATTTTACTCCGGCTGGGCGGAGTATTTGCGTGATCCAATGGGTGTGTTTTTTGTGACGTTTACTCGGGCTAGGCGGAGTGTTTGCGTGATGCATTGAGAGTATTTTTCGTTTTTGTTTTTTGTTTTTTTACTCCGGCTGCGCGCAGAATTTGCGTGGTGTAGTGGGAATATCTTTAGTCACGTCTACTCCGGCTGGGCGGAGTTTTCGCGGAATGCATTGGCAGTACTTTTTTTGTTGTTTCGCTCCACCTGGCCGGAGTTTTTGCATAGTGCAATGGGACCATTTTTTGTTTTCTTTTACTTTGGCTGATTGAGTTTTTGTATGGTGCCATTCGGAGTATGTGCCATTTCTTTTACTCCGCCTGGCCGGAGCATTTACGTGGTGGACTGGGAATATTTTTTTTCCTTTGCTTTGGCTGGCAGGTGTTTTCGAGTGGTGCATTGGGACTATTTTAATTATGCTTCGTGCTCCGTGCAGAATCTGCAGGAGCCATTGGGAATAGTTTGCATTGGCCACTGGGAGTATATTTATCTTCACAAGCACACTTAAAAACCAGAAGGTGTGTTAAAATCTATATCGCGACTCACATACTACACATGCAAGGTGTACAAACAATGGGCCAATCGCGACAGCCGCGTGCTACGGCAGAAAGGCCAAATATTTCTTTTTTTATATCATGCTATCACAGAAACACATATTACCATAGGAAAAATGAAACAGTGTTCAATATGTCACACTTATTAAAACACATACAGTCAACTAAAATATTCACTTGACTTAAACAATAAGAGGGTGAAATATATACCAAAGCAAGCAAAAAAAGGAACTGATAAGAAACACTACACACAAATTGCATGTACTATTGACCCAAGAAGTTTACGGACGATGGGATCTCAGAAAACGCTAGATATTCGAGCAGCCTTTAAAAGTAGCCAGTAATACCGTACATCACAATGTTGTTCGCATGTACCAGTTGAAGCTGGAAATGGGAATACCAGGCTGCGTTTTGAGGCTGCGGAGATATTCAGCTTTTTGTTAGATTCTTGGTCGATAGTGCATGTCACTGAAATCAAATAATGCAAATCAACTTTGGTAGCAAGTAATTATTGAGTATTTCTTTTACATCTCTTCAGGACTGGTTATATTTGAAGGCTGCAGTTATTAAAATTGACTAAACTAAAGCATTCAAAAGGAAAAATGCAAAATATGTACAGAAGCAAGAAAAAGGATTAAGTGTCATTTTGCATAAAAAACAGACGTTTGACCGACGTATGTGTTGTGTCCTGTTCTGCTCGGGCCCGTCACATCTCCGATGCAACTGGCTAGTGCTCCAGAGTGGTTTCAGAGAACACGCTGCACAGCGGGTGACCCTTTTTCCCGGGGGCCCAAGAACAACTCGGTTTTCCCTCGGCCCTCAATTGGACTACTCCCTCCGATGGTGCCCGACAAAATAGTGTAACTCTTTTTGGACTATCAATAAGGCGCACGACTATGCTACGCAACACTTTTGGCAAACAGTTGTTACGCACTGGCTTCCAAGCCAGGTACCAGAATTTAACGACTAATCTTGGTTCGGATGTATAAATTTTTTGTTATAGCTAACATAGATCCACCTTTGAAAAGAACCAACCAGGAATAAAAAGGTGGGAAACAGACCTTCGGCAGTCTGCAGCCATGTGCAGCCAAGCACTTCAGCGGCCATTGACTACGATGACATCGTAGTGGCACTCCAGAAACACTACGACCCCCTGACCATCAGAAGTCAACAGCCGAGCTCGTTTCCCGTTGGAACATACTAGACAGCGAAACAGTGAGCGCCTGCCTTGCGACTCTCAAGAAGCTTGCTGCAGACGGCAATTTCGAGGAGTTGCCCTCGAGCAGATAAGCAACTGATTTGAAAGAAAGTGTGGCTAACGTATCTGCTAACGCCACGATGCTCCCCTTGAATGTCATGTTGCAGGACCGATTTTGCACAGACTACGTGACGAAGGCCTGCAGTAGCGCCTGTTAAGAGAGACAGATCTAACTCTCACCAGCACATATGACATCGACATACGAGACGAGAGCACTGGTCATCAGCAGAGGAACATTCAACGAAACGCTGAGCCTATGCGTCAGACCAGTCTGCAGGTATGCAGCTACTACTAGGTAAAAGGCAAGTACAAAAGCACAGTGCTGTCAGTGATGCGATGACCAGCATTAGCCAGAGGAATTTCCAGCAGACAGCAATTTGCAATTTTTCCCGCAAACATGGGACACATTGAAAAAGCGTTCATCCCCACCACGAAGTGTAAGATGGGCTGATCGCGGACTACACACCATCACAATGACAACTCCCCAGAGTGCCAGACATGACATTAGCAATATCGCCACTTTACGCCTTGAACAATGTGGTAGACCTCAATGCTAAACCGAAGATTTTACAGAAATAACTGTGCAGTATGCCAGGTCAAGTTTGAGGTGGACTCTGGAATTGCATGCACGTTCTTCAGAGAGAACACTTTTTGTGCTACCTAGCGCAACAATGCGTCAGCTCTCCGTCAAGATTCATGCAATTGAGAATGTGGTCCAGACATTCCCTGCCACAAATGTGCTGTGGCACTGTAGACGTCTTCTGCAACGGTCAGACCCATCAGCTGCCCTTGCTTATCGTGCAAGGCTCTGGATAAAGTTTGCTAGACAGAAACTGGTTCACCCCACTCTGAGCAATGATTTCTGGGATACACAAAACACTCGGATTCCCAGCAGTGCGACAGCGACAAGAGATTGGACGCAGTGTTCTCGGAAAAAATTCCTGGGAAATATCCTCCTGCCACCCTGGAACTTGAGCAAGATGCAGCACTCAAATTTCTCAAGCCCAGGCCAATACCCTTTGGCTTGTGAATATCGGTCAGAAAGGAGCTTGATCTACTGCAGGAACAACGCATCATCAAGCCGACTCAACATTCGGAATAAACTACACCACTTATTGCCGTCTGAAATAACGAAGCCCTACGTCCCTGCGGACACCACCGGAGTACCGTCAATCTAGTGGTGAAAGCATCCTCGCCCCTGCTGCCCACACCCGAAGGATCCTTCAGCACGGTTCATGGTGGAACAGCCTTCAATACTTTGGACTTTGCCCAGGACTACTAGTGGTTGAAGGTGGTTGAACGAACTTGTGAATTACTATCAGCACCATCAAGGGCCTCTACAAGGTCAACAGACTGGCATTTGGCATAGCTTCGCCCCTTTGCCTTCCGTCTCCTCCCGTGTCCTCTTACTGCTGCTAGGCGGCTTGTCGGCCTCCATGCTTTCTTCCTCTTCTACAGATGGTACTTAATTTTTTCGCTCAGGCTTCTTGACGTCTTGAACGCCGCTCTCTGATGCCGAAGTTCTCGTTTCATAAACAGAGGCTTTCTTGCCTTTGCTGTATGGGGCAGTGCTTACTGGGTGCAGCTGAAGGGACGTCGATTTGGGTGCTTGTTCATGCCGACGTCCACCAGCAACCTCCTCGGCCTCAGCCTCGTCCATGTGGTGCTCCGAAAGGTCCTCGATCCCCACGGGCCCTGCGACGCTTACATACATCCTCGAGCATCTACTCTCATCGTGTCCAAAGAGCCTACACACAGCGCAATGTGGGACACGACATTCTCTACGGATGTGACCCGTACCATGGCAGCGTAGACATAGCGTCGCCCTCCCCCGCACGACAACAAGTGCGCCGTCCTCGGCAGTCTGAAGTTGATGTGGAAGGTCGTCCACCGCGATGCCCGGTTTTAGCTTGAGGTTCACCATACATTTTGAAGAACCCTTATCTGTACAGCCTTGTAGTCGCCACCACTCTCGCACTATCGCATTCACCTTGCCATAGGGGGCCAAGGTCATTCGCACGTCATCTTCATGGACGTTGTACAGCAGCCAATAAATCTTCAATGGCGTATCCTGGTGACATTGGTCGAGTACCATGCCACGGCGATTCTTGACTCCTATATCGCCGTCAGCGAACACATTTTCTTGACCTCAGCATTCATCAGTGTAAATGCGCAAACGTGATTCATTTGGTATGCCCCCAAGGTGACAAACTCGGGGAGCATAGCCAAACGAATAAGTGCGTCCCTGAAATTCTCGACGTGCTTTGAGCGGGCCTTGATGTCCGCGTGCAAAAAAAAAAAACATTATGCAGTGCTGCATCACCTCATGACTTGCGTCGTTTCTTCAAAAATCCTATTACCGCGGCCATGCTCGCCCACAACACGTTTTTGCTTGAGCGAAGCTCGACGCGGCCGCAAGAGGAATCGACTACACCACGTGCCCATTAGGCCACGCGGAGACGCAGAAGTAGCAGCTGCAAGCCCATAAAAAAGAATGCTTCACGAGTGTGTATATAAAAAAAATCCCACTTCCGCGACACCACTCCAACCTGCAATCTCCTGATACGGAATCAGGCGCCTTATCCATTAGGCCAGGCGGACTTTTTTTATCTTTATTGCCTGGCTTTGACACACAACATTTCACCAAAATAACAGTCGCAATAAGAACACACTGGCTACAATGTACATTAGGTGAAGGCGTACTCTACCATCATCCTGCTATCTGCGTGTAATTAGAATTCGCGCAAATCCACCAGCAGCTCTATTCTTGAGAGCCACTAGGGAGGTTAGCTAACGCTTTATGGATTCCAACAAACCAGTGCATGCTCTCACGAAAATTAATTCGTACAGGCCGTGCATCCTTGTCAACGTAATATCCTGTCATTCTTTACCGCCAATTACAGCGGATGCGCATAAGCATATTTAATGAAAAGGCAAACCATCCTCGTTATCTACGCTTAAGTACCTAATGCCACACTGGTCAAGTGGAAATTTTTTCCGCAGTGTTCTTTGTAATACATCCCAAAATTAAATCCCGTCCAAAAAGTGTAAAAAAATATGATCGATCGTCTCTGGCTGCTTGCAAATTAAACAGTGCGATCCCCACTCTAAAAATAATTCCTTTCCCTCCCAAAACTTTTTAACTGTTCCGGTGTGTAATTTAAAAAAAGAAACATTTTGTTCCTGGCGGCACCTGCCTTTTCCTTCACTCATTAAAACAACGCTGCTTGAAACTTCCAATGTACAAGGACCTGTACAAGGGCACCGCGAAAACAATGTCACACAAAGTGCAATACAGTTTTTTTTTCGTTTCATATTGGACAGGTAATCGTTCGAAAACCGCGCTGAAAGAAATCTTACACTCGATACTGCCGGAAGCAGAAGGATCCATTAGGCCACGCGGATATGCAGAAGTAGCAGCTACACGCCCATAAACAATGTTGCACGAGCAAAAAAAGAAAAAAAAATACACCTTGAAAACTCGACGTCCGTGAAGGATTAAAAGGAACCTGCCATTTCCTGATCCGTGATAATGCGGCAAAATCACACGGCCTCACGTATAGGAGCCACCAGGCATTCCATAAAACTAATGATGTACCACGCAGCAAAAAAAAAAAAAAAAAAATCACGTCCGCGACAGGACTCGAACCTGCAATCTCCTGATCCGGAATCAGGCGCCTTATCCATTAGGCCACGCGGACATGCTGAAGGCAAGCCTCTCCTAATCATTAAAGCATTCAAGAAATGAAGGTTTTCCGATTAGCCCAACACATGTTGCACGGAAATTGATAACCGGCGCAACATGTTACGGCGTAATTCTTTTGTTTCATGCGGTATCGGTTAAAGTAAGCTTTCGCGGATGCGCGAGAACAATCTGCTTCAGCGACGAAGAAGTAGAGAAACATAATCTTATTCACTGATGACGTTTGTGCAAGTCGTTTTCGTTTGTTTATCGCAACTCCTCCGTGGTGGAATAGTTGCTATAAATGTTTTCTTCCTGCGCGTTCCAGTCTAACCTTTCCCTCCTCACAGTAGTCTTCATTTAAAATTACCCCATAATGACGCTGGAGCGATATGGAGGAAAGCCGAAGCTTTCTTGAAACACGGGATATCTTAAGATCTGACAACATCCACAAAACCGGAGACTAATTACGAGTATTCAGCGCCATTTAATTTAATGGCCAGAACATGCCACGCGTTGCTTGATGAACATTGTTCACTTCAGTAGACATTTCAATGTTCCCAGACAATCCCCCAGTTCTATTTTCCCACTAAACACTTGAACAATATTAGGACAGAAGGTCTTGTCTGTCCACTAATTTTATCGCAACACACATTTGTATTAAGCGACCTAAAAATTCATATCACAGCTTTCGCGTAGTGCTGACAGCCAAACTGTATGCAGCACGCTGGTTATCCATCATACTGAGCCTCTGTGGTGGCCTATAGAGGGTTTGACGTTGCGCTTCAAAAGATGAATTTGCGGTATCAAATCCCCGTCACGGTGACTGCATTTCGATTAGAGCAGCTGCAACAAAGGCAGTGTATCGTTCATTTTGTGCACGTTGGATTACTACAGCGTGACTCACATTCAGATCGTGGTTTTTCCCAGAAAAATATCCATCATGCCATGTCCATGCAGCACCCCCTGAATACGGCGCCCTAATTTCAGCCCTACTATGCATTTCCTTATGTCCCGGGCTGTTTTTCTGGTTTCTGTGACATGAGCGGGTATCTAAGGGACATGAATCATGACACGGGACGCATCTGGCATATTTCGGATCGCCTAGTCGACATGCGGCTATTCAGTCAAATGAAAGAATTCGTTTCGTTTTAATGCGAAAAGTGAACAGTGAACTCCGCAGTGCTGTCACAAATAATTGAAACCCTGCGAAAGGCTTTCCCCCCCCCCCCTTTAATATCTCTCAGGATGGCATACTCCAGAGGCACACTGCTCTAAAACTGAGGCCTACGTCAAGCCTCCTTTTGTGGTGTCTAGGACCTCAGCTATACAAGTATTGAAATATTGCTTCTTCGCTCTCGTATTATCACTTCAAGCTTCTGAATAACCTTCCATTCCTTTCCTACGCACCCAGATTTGTTGTACCATCAAGAAGGATGATCAAAGTTGTCAGACTAGTGCTCTTCGTGGAAAAGTCAAGGTCCATTAAATAGGTCGCGAAGCTTGGAACAAAAAGAATGCCTATACCTATTGCCACATATATCAGTTAATGGTGCACGATTGAAGCGCGACTAGGTGAGGGGGGGACAAACACTGAAACTAGAAAACCTATGTGAAAAATTATGTTCGAAAATTTGTCATCAAAACACTGTCATACCACTAAATATACGGTTTCAAATATTTTGGTTGTACTAAGAACAACAAATGTTTATTTTTCCATTTCACGAATTATTCCTTTCTGGTGACCACTACCAACCAGTAACTCTGGCGCAAGACTTGGCAAGACTGCGCAAGCCAACTATTTTTGCGGAATGGCGTTGCTCACTTCAACGCGCCGGTTTCGTTCGAGCTTTCTTCAAGCGAAGCTTGTATTGGCTCAGAAGTTTCGGTGGCGTTGTCGTGGTCACTCAAAAACACCCCGGCTGCTCCCACACTAGAGCAGCTTTTCCAGCTACGCCGGTGCCGGATCACGTCACGTGAGAGGCTAGTCAGGGTCGTCTGGTGTGTCGTGGGGATGGAAAGGGGGTTGGCACGCGCTCCGCCCGGCTTCCGACGCCTCAGATCGGTCTCGGTGACCTGTTGGGAACCAGCGCGTGGTGCATTTCGCCGAGGTGGCATCTGCGTTTGAGCAACGACGCCACGAAATCGCCCGTCCTCCACGAGCCCATTCTAGCGTGAGGGCTTCCGAAGCCCAGGCGAAGCGTCAGAGAACAGTCGATTACCCCGATTTGCAGGAGCGCGATGTTGAAGCCAAACGTCAGCGAAGAGCCGCCGACCCCGAGTTGCGGGAGCGCGATTTTGAGGCCAAACGTCAACATCGTCTTGCCCTTCAGGAACCCGATAACGGTGTTGCACGCCTCGACAACGCTAGCATCAACTTCCCCGGTGCGACGGCCAGATTTCAACGCGAGTTTCTCAACCGGAACTTCAGAGGCAGTTGAAGTGTGTGTGACCGGTTGTGGTTTGAGCACAACGTGATACTTCGTTCCGAGGAACTCCGAAGAAACACACAAGCTTCACTTACCCCCATTTTCCGGTAAGCGAAGGGGATGGCCATTTTTTATTTCCTTGCGTGTTTGTTCAAAGTGTAGCGTCCGCTTCCCATTAAACTTTGCGTGACCTAGCGCACGGCATTCATTCGCGAAAGGGGTGAGTACAGGATTTTTGTTATCGTGCAAGTTCACGGCTGCGCAATCCGACGCGCTGCCTCTCGTCGTGACGATAAATGCAGAACGCTCCCCGAAGAAACGAAGCGCTATGTTCACATCACTATGCGTAACACAGGCTCTGAGTGTCCGACGGACAGGAGAATTAGTAAGTCGAATGTTCTTTAAAATATAATGCGGGGCAATGTTGGCTTGTCTGATAACTCTTGGATATAATACATGGTGTCGCACGGAATTTCGAATGATTCTGTGAAAAGGATTGGCATATGTGTCTGTACTTAACGACTGTACGTGTGCTGGCCATAATACTTTTTATCCATTGAAACATGTGTTTAATTTGGTCAGTTAGATTGGTTGCATTCATCTAGACGGATAATAGTGAAGTTGCTTTTAAAACCTCCGTGGCACTGTCATTTATTTCCATACTATTCGCTCACCTTCCTAAGGAACCTGCCGGAGCAATTGCGTCTATAACAGCCTAATTATGTTCACAGTGAGACATACGCCACTCCAGTAGTTTAATGACACGCTGGCGCTTCAGTTCAGTTGAGCAGCACCACGAAACCTTAAACGTTAAGCTCAGTACACCCCGCATAAGTCTCGTCATTTGTACCATTCCCACATAGCTCGCCGCAGCCTCAAAAGAAAAACTGCTGGCGTAGCAGTCGAAATGCCGGACACTAAAAAAATTCACGCATTCGCGCCAAGCCGCATAAGATTTAACGTCACCGCCATTTGCGGTTGGGACGTCAATTTTCTTTTTCTTTTTTCTTAGTGCTGTATTACGTGTTTCGGTGCAAGCCAAGGGCAATTTTTGTGAACATCGCCCTCTGTACAAAGAGGTGTCGTCCTATACAGGGTGTTTATAGGAAGACTAAGATTTACTTAAATACAGCCCCTTTGAAATAAAAGGACGGCTCTTTCGGAGACATGCCATCAGTGGTGACGACCATGGGGCGACGGGTAATACGTGATAATTAGTCACTAATTGACACATTATTTAGCTTTTAATATTTCGTTTCAGCGGGGTCATCGTAATTGGGAAATTGAAGCGAGGTCTCCGTACACGCTATACCAACTTTTGAAGCACGAAAAAGGTGATTACCGGCGGAACTGTGGCACCACGAATTTAGATCATCAGAGCGTGCCAAACCTAAACTTGGCATCGTCGATTTTCGGAGTTCTGGCAACCCTCTGGCAGCCAGACGGCAGTCAGCTAGTTTCTGTCCTGATAAGAAGTCACGTGGGTTGGGATCCGAAGACAACCCGAAGCTGTCCGAAGTTAGCAAAATCGAACTCCCGGACAGCTGGCCTAGGGATAAACGTAAATATACTACCAGCATGGCAGCTGCCTGCGACGAGGCGGGCGCGCTCTCGGCATAGTCGGCCCGTTTATGCGTTGCCAACGTGATAATATATAGTTGCATTCGGGGAAACGATCACTTTCGTGAGATGTCGCGCGACTTGGTACAGGAGGCGCACTGTGCCAACTTCACTTTTGAGAGCGAAACAAACGGCCTGCGACGCGTACAATGCGAAGACGCGAAATCACGCGTACCCCGAAAACGATCGCTCGAGGATGCCTGCTCGCAGCGATCACGTCGCCCACCGGCGACATTGATGAATTCATGTTTTGTCATTATTTGACAAGACACGAAAAATCAGGATATGAGGTATTTCTTATACGCATAAGATTTCGTGCCAACCTGCTTGGGCTTCGCTTGAAGTTGTCCCAAAAGAATACTGCATACCAGCAGTATGTGGTCGCGGGCATGCAGAAGTAGCAGCTGCAAGTCCATAAACAGGAATGCTGCATGAGTAAAAAAAAATGTTCGGCTCTTACACCCTGTGGAGACGGTTGACCAGCAAAGCTGTAAAGGGGCGGCCATGGTGTTTACCTTACGGTTATCACGCGGGTATATTAAAGTGTTTCTGAACAGTGTTAGCAATTATGTGTCACCTTACGCGCCCCTTTATGCCGAGCAATGAAGACACAGACACGTTGGGCGTTGGCAGCACGGCTGCGGCGGTTGGACTCCCGGCGCTGTTCTTCGTACGCGAGCTGTCCCACGAGAGAACGCACGACACTTAAATATCATTGCGATGTCGGAGAGAATGACGCGCGCGCGCACCGCTGCGAGAGAGGAAACACGTCACCGAGCGCGCAGCCAAATGCGCGCCAGCCGTTCCCTCTCCCCTTTGCATCCCCACACTTGACGCGTGCGCACTCCCTGCAGGCGGCGCTACGTCACACCCAGGCTGCGAAAGACCTAGACATTCCCTCTGCTGTTGCGTCTAATTCCGCCCCAATTATTATTATTTTTTTGTCGCGCATGCATACTGGTGCCTTCGGAGGGCCCTCCTGGGCACGGGTGGATGTTTCGCCTAGGCATATACGGCATCGCTGTAATAAATAAGTAAAAAAAAACAGTCATGTCCGCGACAGGACTCGAACCTGCAATCTCCTGATCCGGAATCAGGCGCCTTATCCATTAGGCCACGCGGACATGCAGAAGTGGGCATGGAAGAACAGCAAATATGCAGACTCCTGACAGGCCTTTTCGATTCTTGGTGCAGATACTGATTATCATTACCACGTGGAATGAATCATCCGGTGCTGCCTCCGTACAGCTGCTCCAGCTCGCACCGATGGAGAGTGCGAGCATAAGTTGCCTGACGTCACTCCTGGATGGCCATCCTCAGTTCCACGCAACGCAGCGCGGCCTTCCTGGAGCACCATCTTGAGCTCACTTGGACAAAGCCATCGGCATCGACAGATGCATGCCCGGCGCGCTGTTACAGTGTACTAGAAGGGGGCAGTGGGCTTACTCAGCCGCTCCTCTGACGCAGTCAGCGTCGCATCCAAGAGGTGGCGCCACTGGCAACTTCAATGGAAGTTTTGCTTGCAGAAGCTTTGATTTTCCTTGCGTTTCTGTCGGTTCAGTTCGAAGCAGTTCACACCCTTATTTGTTTTTAATTTTGGCATACTTGACAGTCTTTACATATCTTTAGCAAGCACTATATTTGTTTAGGCCACATGATATTTGCCATAATAGTACCTTGTGGAAAAGGAAGACGGCTGCCTATCCTAACTCAGACCTTTTGTGCAAAGAGCTCGTCGCTGACGGATGTTGCTTATGGGGAAGGGGCCTTCGAATTTTCCGAATTATCGGGCAATCGTAAAAAAAAATTTGAAAATGGTTTCATGCTGTGTCGACCTAATGTAAAATTTTGTCAGACAGAAAACTGCGTGCATACTTCCCAGCTGGGCTCAAAAAAAAGAAAAAAAGAAAAAAAATCAGGCATGGCTAACAAGGTTTGTGCCTTTGCTTAGCCAAAATGAGTATGTATATATGGCTTAAATATTTCATTGTTCCACTTTAGTTGTTCCATGCTTCACAGTAGCCTTCTGCGTTTATTATTAACCATCATTACACCGGCACACATTTGTTAAATCAAATTAGGTTTGTTTTTTCCATAAAGAAATGGAGCGAGACATGAACAAAAAGTGAAAACTAGTTCACTTGAGAAAGGCTCCGGCCTATGCTTATGTACAGTTATATAAGGGTAAGCAAAATGAAGTTAACAGGGCTGTTGCTGACACAAAGCTTTTATTTGCAAGAAGTAGCAAGCCATTGTTTCATGCACTTCAACTCATGTGCAACGGCTCAACTTCAGCTGCTTGAGCCTCTGCCGCTTTCCTGCCTTGTCACAGTTAATTTCTTTCATATAAAAATGGAGACGTGTGACAATATAAAAACTAATTATTTTAGCTCTGAGGCTAGGAGCGTGCGCATTGCAGCCAACTTCGAGGGAAAGCTTACTCTTAACTGACAGCATATCCATAACGCTGTCAGAGTGTAGCTCACTCTGAGAGAAGCATTCTGTGAAAAGATCCTCTAGAATTTTCACAAAGCCGTACAGCTGACTGGAGGAATAAAGGAGGCCTCCTCGGTCACAGAAGTTTGTTAGCCGCGGGCAAGTTGAAACTTTCGCTTGGTGGCGCCATACTGAGTAGCTTTATGCATTCTTGGCATTTTGTGCTGGAATTGACAATTCACTTCCGTGCAACATAGCCCGCAATGTGGTAAGTGAGCCTCGAGTCGCTTCTGGCCACGTGCTGGTTATGGTCGTTTGAAACCCGCAGGCCTGTGCAATGCTGGGGTGCCACGTTTGTGTGGCCTCTGTGGTAGTAGCGCTAGCTGCAGTTTGACTGCACTAATTTCTGTCACATGATGCTTCGAAGAGTCAACTTCCAGTAGGAACGCCAGTGTACCTTCCTCGCAGTTTCCTTCGCTAACTGACCTAACTAGACCATAAAAAGAAAAACAATTTACAGTGATCAGGAACTGCGTTGGAGTTGAGCACAAAACATGGCTCGAAATGGAGCTCGCATACTGCGCTCGTGTCGTCCAGGGGAGGTTCTATGGAGGTTCTTTTCCCACTCTTTCCGCATATTTTTATCCTTTGGGACGCCAAACAAGGACAACTTCGGCCCACCCTTCACTTAAACATAGCCTGTTTGGCACCCAGGCGCGTAACAGTGGTTTTGTCGATGCCGCGGCATGGCTCAGTTACTGCAAGGCATACTAATCGCTTGCAGGCTATGTGCGAAAAAAACACTGAAGGAAAAAAAAAAACACGCGACGACGTCCACAGAAAAAACAACGCAGCTCAGCAACTCCAACTAATATGATCGGGCACTGGGCGGCCACTAGGCAGCTGCGCCGTCGCACCCACGTTCCATTGAAACCGACGCCAGCGCCGCCGCTCATATAGGAGAAGCTCATATTTGCGACATTCGTGGAGCCGCCGCATCGCATAGCCTCCGCCAGAGAGTGAGCCCACTGCCCCCTTCAAGTACACTGTAGCGCTGTATAAGCAGCTGGCTGTCCTCGCGCCCTCCAGTGGGCGTAGAAGAATAGCAACAATGCAGACCCCTGACACGCCTTTTCGCTTCTTGGTGCAGGTTGGTTCAGGTACTCAACTCTTCTGTAAAAAATAATAATCATACTTTTGTTTTGTCACTTCCATGCCAACAAGTGTTATTTTGCCTTGATTGCGAATGTATTCATGCATCTAAAATGTTGCTACTATCAGATGATGTAGAGCTCAATCCCGGACCTGATCCCGCTAATGACAACGCCGGGAAACAATATAATGAGCTGTTATCGCTGCTAAAGGGACTACATGCCAATATTGATGCGCAAAATCAGGAAATCATAACTTGCCTTAACGAGGTCAAGGATGCCCAAACTTCGCTCGAGCAACAGATTGCTGAAATTGACAATAGGCTGTCCACCGTTGAAAGCACTATCCAGCCGTCTGAAGGCGAAACATACGAAAGCCTCGTCCCTCTGGTTACTAATCTGAACCACCGTCGCCACCGTCTCGACGGCATCGAAGACCAATCGCGCAGAGAAAACTTAATCTTTCGCGGTTTCATGGTAGTCCTTCAAAAATGTGGGTGCAATCTGAGCAGAAAATATGCGCAGCCCTTAACATCGCGCTAGACCTACATCTGAGCAGTAGCGACGACCGCATATCTCGCTCGCATCGATTGACAAAGTTTGTTCCTGGAAAATGCCGGCCAGTTATTGTTAAGTTTCTCTTTCAAGTTTAGACATAGGCATATTTTCATCACACAGCAAGCTAAAACTTCTAGAATATTTGTCAACAAAGATTTCTGCCGGACATCCAGAAACTTGCGCAAAACGCTTTTGATTACGGTAAAGTCAGTGTTCAGCAGCTCTCCGTGCGATATAATAAACTGCACATAAACAAGAAATGCTATGTTTACTCCCCATCTACTGACAGCATCTGTGAACTTCGTCAGAGCCGTGACCCGAATATAAGGACGAGGGCGCGTTACGCTCTTCATTCACCAGTAGTAACACAATGGTATACTAACAATGCGCAGCGTATTACTCCGTACGCAGGCTTGTCTTTCTGCTTACTAACATTAGCAAAATGCTAAGCAAACGTAAAGCTTTAGCTTCTGTTGTTGGCACAAGCTTGGCTGATGTCGTTGTACTCAGGGAAACCAACGCGCCATGGTTGCTCAGTGGCTATGCTGTTGGGCTGCTGAGCACGAGGTCGCGGCATCGAATCCCGGCCACGGCGGTCGCATTTCGATGGGGGCGAAATGCGAAAACACCCGTGTATTGAATTTAGGTGCACGTTAAAGAACCCCAGGTGGTCCAAATTTCCGGAGTCCCCTACTACGGCGTGCCTCATAATCAGATCGTAGTTTTGGCACGTAAAACCCCATAATTTAATTTTAATGTTGAGGGCAGTATTATTTAATCGGGAGGTAAATTCAATTGTCCTGTTTTATTTGTTCGCGATCCTATCTGACTAGCGAGAGTTGCTGGCGCGTACCTTGCGGCCACCGGTGCGCCATGACGGCTCCCACGCCATACGGCGACGCTTATGCTGTCAGGACGACAGGCTTGTCCGGATCGAAGTGCACCCGCACTGGAGCCTTGGTGATTTGTTCCTTGCTTCGCTGAAATGCCACTTCCTGCTCCTACACGCAGAATTGACGCGCGACTGGGCGCTCGAGGCACTTTGCGTGTATTCACGGGCTTCTTTCACGCTCAGAAAAACACTTTTATGTAGCACGTACTGAGCAACAGCAAGCTATATCGGAAATTTTTCATGTTGCTCTACAATTTTCTTATTGACACTTTGATAATAATGGCAGTACTTCTTGAGTTAGAAAACTTAATTACAATTAGATAATTATATCTCAGCAACCAAAAAATTACTGGCGGATACTCCACTGCACTGGAAACAATACGCACTTGGTTTGCTTCGCGTAACGCTGTTCCTCTTTTTTTTAAAATCGTGCCGCGTTATAGCTGGGGCACTCTGTATATTGATATTGGTGTTTATAGTACGTCCCCTTATTCCGCAAGTTTGATGCGGTCCGATTAGTGTTTTTACCACATTTTGAAGACTTTTCGCGAGCATCTTCAGTAAGTCGTTGTAATCGACATTGGCGAGAGTGATAGGTCGATAGGATTTGACAGATAACAATTTTATAAGTTCTTCTGTCTTCGGGATTAGTTTTATATGTGCCTTCCGAAATGATACCGGCAGCTCCTGTAGTGTGAAAGCCTCTATGAAAACCCTATGCAATACCACTGACATGACGCTCTTAAATGCCTTATATATTGTTGAATGTAATTTACAGAGCCCCGGCGCCTTGCCGTCAGTCAAGTCGTCGATGGCTTTCTTTATCTCGGCTATACTTATCGGCATTTCCAGTTGTTGTTTTTTTCGGTGTCTGGTAGCTTCGCTATGTGTGGGAGGAATTCATTTTGAAACCCCAAAGCCATGGGAATATTCAATGAAAGCCCCCTCCATCACTTCATCTTCACGTTCGATTCCAACAGCAGTGCTTATCGCCTTTATTTCATTGCGTTTTGCATACCTCTTCTCATCCCCAAGCGCTCGCTTTGCCGGCATTTAACCTTGAAACAATTTTTCAACACTAGTTCTTATCATTGGACCTCTATCTTTCGCGATCAGTAACCTCCAGTTGGTTCTTCAGTTGCCTAATTTTGTTCGTGTACGTTTCAGGTTGCACGTTTTCTAAACTTAGTAGTAAGAAGTCTAATGTCTAATTCCACTGGGAAAACAGGAGCGCTCAAAAGCATGCTGGAAGTGCTCTTTCCAGAGGCTACGTGTTTCAGTGGTCGAACAGGAGTCGGAGAGCCAGTCATCCAGTGGTAGAACAAGAGCAGTTTCGCTGCGCCGAGAGCAGCAGGGAGAAGTCCGATCTGCTCTCGCCTGAAAAGCGGAGTACAGAGAAAGCACCGTGTAAGAATAATAAAGAGGGGTGGTGACACTCTCCCCACAACGCGCGCGAAAGCGCCGCCCGCTCGCGTCCAGTTTATCTTCGCTCGGTTACAGCTCGGTAGGCGGCCTCGTCGAGGGCGCTGCGGAATGCGGTCCCAGCCTCGGCGGCAAGGCGCGTGCAGCCGCTGCTGCATCTTCCCGCTTGCATGTGCGGCCGCGCTGTTTTCAAGGCACGCTTTTTGTTCGCGTGTTTCATGAGCTTGTGCTCGGATATTGTCGCCACGGGTCCTCGACAAAGGTGGCAGCGGCCTTCTGAGGGGCGTTTGAAATGGGTAGAAAGTGCTTCGTTCCGAACTGCAATTCTGGCTACCGGACTTGTGCGGAGCGTGTGCCTTATAAAGCGCCGTCCGATAGCGGTCGTCTAGAGCAGTCATATTTTAAACAGCGCCAAAAAACACGGACCATTTTGGCGCTGTTTTAAATATGAATGATCCGCACCAACTAGCTCGCACCCAAACCCTTCTGAATCTAGAACAGTGGCACCGTGCAAATCTGAGGGCAGACTGAACTCTAATGCGTACCGAGCATGTCTGCGCCAAGCATATTTCAGAGGATAAGATATTGACGGCATATTACGCGGAGCACGATAAAAGAGTGCTACTTGACGCGCCAAAGAGCCCTGTTCTGTCTACAAATACAGGTCCCGCCTTATTTCCGAACTGTCCAAAGAACCTCACACGGTCAAATAAACCTCGAAAGCCGCTGCGGAAGAGAGAACCTCCTGTGTGCCGCAAAAACTGCTGTGTGCCACAGCAGTTTGTGCAAATTTTGATGCATGTATATGATATGTATACCAGATGTCTTGACCATCATGCACCAAGATTTAAAAATATGCAATTTGCCACGTAGCTGGAGAGAACCAAGGTAATATTGACTGACGTCGCTTGGAGATACTCTAAGATTATGTTTTTGCATTCCGCCTAATTACATAATTATTTGCTTAATTGAATAATCAACTTTTCTAATGCTATAATTAGATGAAAGTGTGAACGAGAGAATTGCACAGCAACATGGAGAACTCGCGATACAGCTTTCTGTTGCTCAACACGTGATACATAAAAGTGTTTTCCGAGCGTGAAAGAAACCCGCGATTACACGTGAGATTGCCGCGCGACTGGCCGCTCGAGGCACTTTGCGTGTATTCATGTGCTTCTTTTACGCTCGTAAAAACTCTTCTACGTAGCGCGCATTCAGTAATAGTCAGCTGCATCGGAAGTCTTTCATGTTGCTCTACAATTTTCTCATTGACACTTTTAATCTAATTATAATATTTTAGAAGTTGATTAATTATATTATTAAGGCTAATTATGTAATTAGGCGGAATGTAAAAATATTCTGAGTACCTCCAAAGGACGGCAAACAACAGCCGCCGATTCTCTGGGCTCTCGCGCCCCTCTCCCCTAACCGTGTCCACAATGGCGTTTAGCCGTTCTGTCACGTAGACATCGCGCTAGCGCTCTTATCAATTGCCCTTACGACTCGCCATGGCCCGGCAGCGTGCCATTCATTCGGAAAAACAACGCAACGAGCGACGGGGAAGTGGCGACTCAATCTCCCACGCGAAAAGAGGACAGCGGGAAGGCAGCGCGGGATTGAGGGGTTGCGGCTTCTGCTCTGCGAGCAACTTGTACTTTGCGCGGCGCCAGGCTGTCGCGTATCCGAGTCTGATCTGCGCGTTGAACCTTCGCATGAACCTTCGCCAGCTGCTGCTGTCGAGCTTGCTCACGCAACTGTTGTCGACGGCGGTGGCGTTTTGCCCGCGTTCGCACCGAACGCGCGCGGCGTTGGTGACGTGTTTCTGAATGACGTGCCAACCTTTGCCGTACACCCTATCCCCGTGTACCGTAGCGACCATAAGGCTATAGTCCCTGTGGTCACTAAATAAATGAAAACCACCGGATCATATATATTTCTCATTTTTAATAGTTCAAATAACCAATTGCACCATCACATCTTAATTGGAAATTCATAATTCCCACCATAGTACAGCTTCGCTGGTCTTCCATCTCCACCCCAGTGGAAGGGCTGACAATTTTTTGTTAGTCTTGCTCTAAAGAGTATCTTTTTTTTCTCATGCTAGTTAATAAACCTTGTTATCCAAGAATTGAGGGGAAATTGAATTTTTTTTCCTGCATTGTACAGTTGGAGTGCTAGCGTACACGGCTTTCAAAAATAATGAGCAGAATTTTTCGAGCGCCTTTTCAGGATCACCTAGAGTGCTAATTGATACCCAGTTGGTACCACTTATTGTATTAACAAAGTTATCCTGGTCGAAGCTGGAAGTGAAATGACTAGTGTCTTAGGGAGGTTTTTCTGAGGCGAAGGTAATAAAAATGGGAAGATGATCTGTGATGCGTATGTATTGCTCAAGGCGTGATCAAGAAGAGTATTAGTTCCAGAAGAGGAAAATTGAGTTGAAGTAATTAAAGACTCAAGCCCAAAACCAACAAAACAATCGCTATATATTACGGAACTATTAGCAGTATCCATTAAGTTAAGGTGAATGTCATCAACTAATAAAATCTGTTCATTTTCAGCAGAAATTATATAAAGAAATATGTAAAGATTGTGTAAGAAATCAGGAATATATGAAGGTCTGAGCGATAAATGCAACCAATGATTAGACAATTGCGATTACTAGAGAAAGACTTTATTAAATAAAAAAATATATATGTTCATATATTATGGTGACAGGTTAGTTTTGATCGACACTGATTCACAGTTAGATACGTTTAAACACAGGTCAAGCCAATGTTTGTACGTGATATCCGTTGATATGAAAATCATATTAGTGAACTGTGGTGACAGCAATCGAATTGGAACGACCAAAAACCATATAATTTGCCATCACAAGATCCATGGCAAGTTGCGTAAATGAACAAAAATGAAAAGGAATGACCAAGTGAGTCAATGAAGGCAGTAATGCTATCTTGGTTTTTGCACAAACTTCGCTCACTGATGTGTAGTAATGAGCGGTTAGAATCAACGAGCAACGATTTTGTTTTTGCCGGTGAGAGCAATGCCATAAAGGGATGTTGTCAGGAACAGATTCGGCAAATGAAAAATGTTGAGATCGATATCTACGTGAATGCGCAGATCAGACCCGGCCATTATCTGAAAAACCTTGCTGTCCTCAGTTTTGCGCGCTTTGATATGGCAATTCTCGATCGAAAGGCAACGCCATTTCATTTATTTTTTGAGAGTGAGCGCTTTGCTGAATAGTCGTTTGTTTTCAATAGTCAGGTGTTTGTTGGCGCAAAGAGCGTTACCCTTACTTCCAGTCAGACCTATCTGAGATATATGCAAACGCGCCTTGCGAGCTCTTTGAAGGAATTCATTCTTTTTGCAATGAGCCTACTTCTGCTTAAAGCTGCGGATTGCTTCAGAGCGACTGTGCCGGCTGTATAGACTGACGGAGTTGTTCAATGGGCTTAAGCATGCCTTACGTTAGCGTAGCATTCGTGTTTACCCTGTCGCATGCGTTGTATGCATTCTGCCGTACAAGCAACAGCCATGCGCCAATTGTTGAATCCCTCACATTTTTATGTGTTGAGCGTTGACACGCCTCCGTGAAGCCTCAAAAACTCGTCTTGCGTAAACTATCAATTTCACGTATGCTCAATACACGTAAGTATACCCCCGTATTTTATTGCATAAGTGTTGGATGTCGGAAATGTATAGAATGCTTTCTTACGACCACTTTACGCTTACGTGTGTAATGGTCGTGTAAGAAAATTGTCTACGCGTAATTATACTGCACATACGGCTCTAAATAAAAACGTTTATTCACCGGATTCCTGTCTGTGTCTTTTGCAGCAAAATGAAGGTAGTACAGCCAAAATCACACACTATGGTGCTTAAATGAGTGCCTAGTATACGTCACTCTTTCTGCTGAAGTGCTCATTCGTTCGCGGTCAAATTTCAACCAAGGAATGCATTTCGTGGTGCATGCATTTTAATGCCACATTTGGACGCACTATATTGCTTGCCTCGTTCAGATTAAATTGGAATACAGGTCACCTACTTCTTGTCCATGCAGAAAGTGTAGAAACTGCGGGAACGAAACCACAGTGCCGTCTGTCGTGATAGCGGCAAAACATCGCGTTTGCTTTGTGGTTTCACCTCCACAGTGTCAGACGGCTTCACCGTTCCGTTACAGAAAATTGTACACGTTGAACTAGAAGCTGTAGTAAGCGGTTGCTTATACAGGCAAGTAATACACTCGACCGCGGTATTAAAATGTGTCCATTGCGAAATATGAGTGCGAACGAGCCAACGTTTTAGCCAGAAGAGGCATGCATACCTCGCGTTCCGCCTGCATTTTGATCGAGATATGGCATCACTGGTCTACAAAGTGGCCGCCGAGCTAGGGAGAGCTGCGTGAAGTTGTGGGCTCCCGGTCCCTGTAGCCTATAGGTACGAAGTTGGCGCATTCTAGGGAACATTTATTGACACGTTATTAGAATAGTTATTATTTTCGTTATTCAATGTTCGTGCAAGCCGCCCCCGAACTCTCGTAGCAGATGTATAATCTGATAGAACATATACACAATGTCACCTGCGAAAAAAAATTCAGTGGCAGTTGAGCGGCAAATGCAAGAGAAATGCGTGAGCATTACGTCACCCCCTTAGAGGTCCCGGATCCACGATTTGAACCGCGTTCACACATCCTGCCGCTTCGAGGAGCGAAGTGCAACTGACGGTCGTCCGGAGCATATATATATATATATATATATATATATATATATATATATTGTACTGTGAAATAAGGAGCAGTGGGGATGTGTCTGTGCGAGAGAACGACGAGAGACATAAGCCTTGTGTCGTGCTCGATCGGCTGTGCTACCTCTCGCTACTTTATCGTGCTAGTCGCGAACGCTGACTTCCCCAAGTGCTTCGTAACATTTGGTGGAAGGTGCTGGACCTGCTGCAAACCTGGATCTCCGCAGCCGGACAATCCCTGTCACATCTCCCATGCCTGAGGAGACTCGTCCTACCGATCCACCCCCGGCACCGCCTTCGGTCGTCTGTCCTGGTGCGCCACGCCAACGGGATCCTCCCGTATTCAATGGCACTGACGATCATGACGTAGAGGACTGGCTGTCATCGTACGACCGAGTGAGTACCCACAACAAATGGAATGACACTGACAAGCTTGGTTACGCACCGTTATACCTGTCCGGGGTCGCCCATCTTTGGTTCCGCAACCATGAGGCTGACTTTTCTACCTGGACAGCATTCAGAACGAAACTTCAAGAAGTATTCGGTCGCCCTGCTGTGCGTAAACTTCGGGCTGAACAACAGCTTCGCTGTCGTGCCCAACAAACGGGCGAAAGCTTTACCTGCTACATTGAAGATGTAGTTGACATTTGCCGGCGTATCAACCCAGATATGTCCGAAGATGACAAAATTAAGAACATATTGAAAGGCATAGACGATGACGCCTTCCAAATGCTCTTGGCAAAGAATCCGCAGACGGTCAACGACCTCACCTCGCTTTGCCAGAGCTATGAAGAGCTACGCAAACAACGGCTTTCTACGCGCCGAGCTTCCGCTCCGGACGTCGCGCTTTCATCTCTGGGTGACGGTGCCAGTGCTACTTCTTCCAGTACAGCAATCTTCGACCAAATCAAGCAATTTGTACAAGAAGAAGTGGCCCGCCAGCTCTCTCTTCTGCCCGCCAGTCAGGTGTCGGAGTCACCCTTGTCTCCTGATCTCCGTCAGGTGATACAAGACCAAGTCGCTAGCGCCGTGCCACTTGCTCATCAATCGCCTCCTATGCCTGTTCCACTTACCTACGCTGCCGTTGTCGCAAATCCAAGGCCTCCGTCTGCATCTATTCAATCCAAAATTACCAGCGCTTTTCCCTCACCTCCGCAAGTAGCTGCAACATATGCGCCTCCAAGCAGCTACTGGCCGCCACAGCAGCCCGTGCGCCCACCTCGCCAATATATACATCAGTCTCAGCCCGCTGTTCTCAATCTATGGCGCACTCATGACAACCGCCCTATCTGTTATTTTTGCGGCCTGCTTGGGCATGTAGCACGGTTTTGCCGCCGGCGCGGGTGGTATCGTTCGGATTCTCCAAAGGCACCAAGCAACGGTTTCGACTCTGCGTTCCGTTCCGCTTCTGCCGCTCAGCAATTCGAAGCCTCACCTCCTGCTTCCCGAAGCTTCAATACCCGTCGGTCTCCGTCACCCCGTCGGCGTTCTCTGTCGCCGCTTGTCCGCCGCCCTGAAGCTCTCCGAGAGGAAAACTAAGGAACGCAGTTCCGGAGGCAAGAACTGCGATCTCAACGAACTGCTCAAGACCTAATTTTTTTCCTGCGAACGTCCTTGAAGTTTATGCCGAAGACATTGTCGTCCATGCGCTTGTAGACACGGGAGCAGCAATATCAGTGATTTCGAATAAGCTTCGTCTTCAACTAAGAAAAGTCGCGACGCCATATTCTGCTGTTTCCTTACGCACAGCAAGCGCGGCGCCGATTGAACCCTTAGGGAAGTGTACCGTGCGTGTTCTCATAAGCGGCACTTTATACCGTGTTGAGTTTGCTATTCTGCCCCGCTGCTCCCATGCCATGATTTTAGGATGGGACTTTCTGTCATCTCATCGTGCCGTTATAGATTGTGCCCGTGCTGAACTTGCTCTGTCGCCATTCGGCCCCAACGTTTTTGAAGACACTGATGACGCTTCCGGTCGTGTGCTCGTCACCGCCGACACCGAGATTCCTCCATACTCTGCCGCACTTGTGCCCGTATCCTGCGTTGGCTTTTCCGGCACCACAGTTCTTTTCACGCCGTCTAAACTTGTTGCTCGCCGTCATCCCTTCTTGCTTCCTTTTGCCCTTCTTGCCATTCGACAAGGTTCCAGCGCACTTTATGTATCGAACCTGTTTCCTTGCACTGCTAGACTGCTCCACGATGAGTATCTTGGTTCTGCTGATGCAATCGAGCCAAGCTTCCTTTATGATGTGCCTGACGACCCGGATTCTCCTCAGGTTGACGCTATGGCCCTTCAAGTTTCTCCTCCGACGCCGCCATGTGACCCAACATTTTCCCGACGTATTGATCCCAACCTCACTCCAAGTCAGCACGCCCAGATCGCCAATCTCCTTGACCGCTTTCGCACTTCATTCGACCTCCAACCATCTCGCTTAGGTCGCACTTCCACTGTTGTCCATCACATCGACACCGGCAACCATGCGCCTTTACGCCTGAGGCCGTATCCTGTATCCGCCACGGAGCGTGACGTCATCGCAGAGCACGTTGGAGACATGCTCCAACGCGGTGTCATACAACCTTCGCACGGTCCCTGGGCTTCTCCTGTTGTGCTTGTCAAAAAGAAAGATGGCACAATTCGCTTTTTCGTGGACTACAGGCGCCTCAATAAGATCACCCGCAAGGACGTTTATCCACTACCTCGCATTGACGACGCGCTAGACTGCCTTCAAGGAGCCGAATTATTCTCATCTTTAGACTTGCAATCCGGGTATTGGCAAGTGCCTGTGGGTGAGTCAGACCGCCCAAAAACGGCCTTCATCACACCCGACGGTTTATTTGAATTCACCGTGATGCCATTTAGCCTGTGTAATGCGCCTGCCACATTTGAAAGAATGATGGACAACATATTGCGCGGCCTCAAATGGCAGATATGCCTTTGTTACCTGGACCACATCGTCATCTTTTCACCGGACTTTCCTTCCCACTTACTTCCACTTGAACGCGTCCTCACATGCGTAGCCGATGCTGGCCTCCAGCTCAACTTGAAGAAGTGTCGCTTCGCCGCCCGGCAGCTGGTCATCCTCAGCCATGTCATGTCGAAAGAAGGTGTACTCCCTGATCCGGCGAAACTACAAGCTGTTTCCCAGTTTCCGCGACCAAAGACCTTGAAAGACCTGCGCAGCTTCATTGGGTTAGCGTCATACTTCCGCCGTTTCATCCGCAATTTCGCCACCATAATAGCACCTTTGACGAAGCTTCTTGCTGGTGACCACAACTTGTCGACCTGGTCACCAGATTGCGATGCGGCATTCACGAAGCTGCGTCGTCTCTTGACGTCTCCCCCAATCCTGCGCCATTTCGACCCAAGCGCTCCAACAGAAATCCACACGGATGCCAGTGGCGTCGGCCTTGGAGCCGTTCTTGCTCAGAGAAAGGTTGGCTTCGATGAGTACGTCGTCGCCTTCACCAGTCGTGCACTCACTTAACCTGAATTGAACTATTCAGTAACTGAAAAAGAGTGCCTGGCTATAATTTGGGCCATAACCAAATTCCGCCCGTATCTCTATGGCCGCCCATTTGACGTGATTACTGATCACCATTCGCTGTGCTGGCTGTCGTCCTTAAAAGAACCATCCGGTCGTCTTGCTCGATGGGCGCTTTGACTGCAGGAGTACCACATTCGAGTGCTGTACCGTTCTGGCCGAAAACACTCGGATGCGGATGCCTTGTCTCGTTCGCCACTGACAGACGAGGTTACCTCCCCGAAGGCCCCATTGTCCGAGTCTTCCCTTGCTGCCACGGATATCCTTCTGGAGCAGAAGAAAGACCCTTGGATTGTGTCAATGCTCAGTTTCTTGTCCACCGCATCGACAACCACTACCAATCGCGCCTTACGTCGCCAAGCCCATCACTTCTCCATTCGCGACGGGCTCTTATACCGTCGTAACTACCTCCCGGACGGCCGCAAATGGTTGCTTGTCATCCCTCGACATCTAGGTTCGGATATTTGTGCAGCGTTCCACGACGATCCCCAGTGCGCACATGCAGGTGTACTAAAGACATACGCGCGTCTACGCCTTCGTTACTACTGGCGAGGGATGTACCGATTCATCCGTCATTATGTCCGCTCCTGTCTCGTTTGCCAACGCCGCAAAGATCCCCCTCGTTGTTCAACCGCTCCATTGCAGCCTTTGCCTTGCCCAGCACGTGCTTTTGATCGAGTAGGCATCGACATTTATGGACCTTTGCCAACCACATCAGACGGCAACCGCTGGGTAATTGTGGCCATCGACCATCTTACGCGCTATGCGGAAACTTCCCCTTTGCCCAGCGCTTCTGCACGTGACGTCGCCTTGTTTCTCCTGCGCCACATCATCCTTCGCCACGGAGCTCCCAGGGAATTACTCAGTGACAGAGGCCGCGTCTTTCTCTCCGACGTCATCGAGGCTCTCCTCAAAGAATGCCGCATTATTCATCGCACCACTACTGCATACCATCCGCAGACCAATGGCATGACCGAGCGCTTTGATCGAACTCTTGGCGACATGCTGGCCATGTACGTTGCATCCGACCAAACCAAATGGGACCATGTTCTACCATTTCTGACTTACGCTTATAATACCGCCACGCAGACGACCACGGGATTTTCGCCGTTCTTTCTCCTGTACGGACGCGAACCTTTTTCCACAATGGACACTATCCTTCCGTACCGCCCTGACAGCACAGAAACCACTACCTTGTCTGAAGCTGCTGCACACGCTGAAGAGTGTCGCAAGCTATGCCGTATATTTACGTCAGAAGACCAGCAACGCCAGAAGCACCATCGAGAAACTTCACATGCTCCTGCATCCTGTGCTCCTGGCTCGCTAGTGTGGCTTTGGGTTCCAGCCCCTACCACTGGACTGTCACCGAAACTCGCGTCGAAGTACCAGGGCCCCTACCGCGTGATCGAGCAAACGTCTCCCGTCCACTATATCGTGGAACCGCTCGAGCTATCTTTGGATCATCGCCGTCGAGGACTCGACATTGTGCATGTTCAGCGTCTCAAGCCGTACTATGATCCGCCTGTCTTGTCCTACCCCTAGGTCGCCGGGACGGCTTCTTTTTTCGCGGGGGAGATAACTGTACTGTGAAATAAGAAGCAGTGGGGATGTGTCTGTGCGAGAGAACGACGAGAGACATAAGCCTTGTGTCGTGCTCGATCGGCTGTGCTACCTCTCGCTACTTTATCGTGCTAGTCGCGAACGCTGACTTCCCCAAGTGCTTCGTAACAATATATATATATATATATATATATATATATATATATATTCATAAAACGCCATCCAGCAAGGGCACCAAGGACAACATAGGGAAAATTGTTGTACTTACGAATTGAATGAAAGAACATGGTAAATTAATGGAAATGAAAGTGGATGAAAAAACAACTTGCCGCAGGGGGGGGGGGAACGATCCCACGTCTTCGCATTACGCGTGCGATGCTCTTGCCAATTGAGCTATCGCGGTGCCGTTTCCCATACACTTTATATGGTATTTATGGTTTACTACTAGAACTAACCCTGCGAGTGCTAGCCAGCGCCCCCACTAACAAACCTTGGCGGCGGATGTGGAACATCCTTTCTACCGCAGGCGTCACGAGTACGTGATCTTTCTGGGTGAAGGAAACTGGTGAATAAACCCACATGTGCTACCTGACGCCAACTATAAACGGACGAGGCAGGTGGAAGTTCGACCATAACATCCTGTGGCTGTATCGTGCGTCTTTTATTTTCGTATCCAGCGCATAGTGAGAGTGAAACAAAATCGCAACACAGACCAATGTTACTAGAACCAAACTCAGTTTTACAGCACTCTATGCCGCCCTGAGTAGCCAAAAGACGCAAACGGCAGTCACGTGCCGTAGCAGCACCGCGGTTGTGCCTTAGTTACTGTCTAGGACAGCGTCTGCTACTGAGACGACATATGCGTCACTGCTGTGACATAGTTACTTGAGCGAACAAGGCTAACGAGGGAAAAAAGTTGGACAGGACAGAGTGCACATGCTAGTAACTATGTCACAGCAATTGCATCAACACCAACTAGCTCACCTCTCTTCGTTAATTACTCTTCGTTAATTATTACGCGCCACGTTCCGTACCCGCGACGCTAGACGCGTGGCTGGAGGGTTCGGGCAATCATTTTTGGCAAATATTTCTCCCTCTGTTGATTTTCTACTGACTGATTCAGACCAATTTTTGACTTTGTAATGCTTAGCTGCTGAAAAAAGCTCGTTCCACAAGCCATAAAGCGAAAGTAGCGCACACCAAACTTGGAAGGGAAATCCTTATAAATCGTGTTCTTGCCGCGTGTAGGAAAGCACCAAACAACTTTCAGGCACTCCGATGTCAGTCTTGCGATATTTAGTGCATCACTTTCTGTCTCATGCACTACAGGAAATTGTGCCATAACCTTACTGTGTGCGAATACGCTATTCACACGACGTCTTTCCGCTTATTTCAGATGCAAAATTTTCTAAAGGCCCGTATTGCGGTTAGCGCTTTCTTCCGTCTTATTGTGAACCAATTTAGATGGGGACACCACCCACTCTTTCAATAACAAGATGAGCTTAGCTATATAAGAAAATTGTGCTGTATAATCTCCTCATGAATTTTATGGTAATTTTCGAGTTTGTGGAAATGAAGCCACGGAAGCCGATTAATGAGCAATGGGAGCCCCTAGACTAATTCATTTGTAAAATTCCTAATAGAAGTAGCATTTGTGAAAAATACTTCAAGGAAATGTAAGACGTAATTTATTCTTTTCATGTTAACTACGCGCTTATACATTCTCCACAAACTTTCAGTGCTGTTTCTCTAAACTGCTGACAGTATCAACATACCTGGATCTTTAAATGTGGCCTGCCGGGGTTGTTATAGACGACTTCAATTCCATAACTACAATATCTTCCTTGAAATTAACATTTCTAAATGAAAAAAAGCTGTTTTGTCAAATGGCTAATATCATTGTGGTTTTCCGATCAAGCTATGCTTGCTTCTTCAAATCAAATCAAATCAGTTTATTATTATTATTACATCGTATGTTAATGACAGCATATAAAATATACAGACGAGGGTCCCAAAGTACAAGACTGTCACGGGACCCTCGATGAAGGTTACAAATAAATAATACAAGGATTAGCAGCAGTGCGAACCATGGAACAAATATATGAAGCAAAAAATAACATTAGGCATAAACGAATACAAAGCATCAAAATGCATGAACGCAAGAAAGATGAAATTGAGAAATAAATACTGTATGTATAAAACACAAATCTAGTACAACTTAACAAACATCAACATCAAAAATTCAACAAATAATCTTTTAATGAATTCTTGAATGAAATTAAAGAAACTTTGGATTTATCAGACATGGGTAAATGATTCCACAATGTGATCGCACAGAAGGATGAAGATGATTTACCGTAATTCAGCTTTATCAGATGAAGAGGCGGAAAGTTTAATTAGCAACAGGCAATGGTGTTACATTTTTCTGTTCTAAATCGAAAATTATACTTGTCGACATATTTCAGCACTTGCGCGGGGTGGTTTTCCCGTGCGCAATGCATGTAATGGATCGACCTTTACGCACGCAGGGAGCGGCTTCGGCTTGTGCATTCTCAGTATAACACCGGGCTGTGGGTGACTGTCGACAGATCGTGGGAGACGTGAATAGAAGTCGATTTCAGCTTTGAAAAGGCGCTCGCGTGAATGCCTGGTCAACCTATGCAACTTCCACTGTGACAACATTACAGAAATTTTGAATACAATATGCGTGTTATGCGCCGGGCGATAAATTGATAACAGTGATAACCGGGCGAAAAACGGCCACCGTCAAAAATCAAAACAACGTGCACGTGATAACAATTTGTTCCAGAGCAGACTGCAACTCCAGTATAATTTGCAACTTTTTCTCGAGTATAACTCATTCTTCACCCCAGTTCAGCACGGCTTTCGCAAAACATTTTCATGTGAAACACAACTGGTTTCATTCAGTCACGAGCTACATCAAATTTTCGATCGTTCTTCTTTTGCCGATTGCATTTTCTTCGATTTATCTAAAGAGTTTGACAAGGTTTGCCACAGACTTCTCTTGTACAAATTAAATGAACTAAATCTACATCCTAACTTTCTCAAATGGATTAAGTTTTTTCTAACAAATCGCACTCAGTTTGTTGCAGCTAATGGTTTTAATTCTTCTTTCAGTGATGTACATTCTGGGGTTCCCCAAGGTTCATTACTGGGCCCTCTCCTTTTTCTCGTCTATATTAACGACATTCCTGCTACACTATCCTCTAACGTAACCTTGTTCGCTGACGATTGTGTTAGTTTTCGCGAAATAAGCAATGAAACCGACGTTAACAAGTTGCAACTCGATCCTAATGCAATATCCAAATGGTGTGACTCGTGGTTAATGGAACTAAATAATAACAAATGTAAAGTGATATGTGTTTCCCGTGTTTTTTGCCAACAAGCCACTTACCAATTAAACAACGTTCCTTTAGAAACAGTCAACTCTTACAAGTACTTAGGTGTCCATATAACTACAAATCTGTCATGGGAAATTCACACTGAATACGTTATTAACAACGCTAACCGCATGTTAGGTTACTTGTGCCGTAACTTCTCTAGCTCACCATCTAACCTGAAGCATCTACTCTATAAAACTCTAATACGTCCTAAATTATAATATGCTACTTCTGTATGGGATCCCTGCCAGAATAACCTGAAAACGCGCTTAGAACTTGTCCAGAATAACTCAGTTCGATTTATCTTTTGTAATTATAATAGAACTGCGAGCATTTCTTCCACGAAATCTAATCTTAGTCGTCTTTGTTGTCTGTTCGACGTAGAATGGCACGTCTAGCACTCTTTGATAGGCTTTATCATCATCGTACACTGCACACGTAATTCTGTACAAGACCCCATTATGTATGAGACCGTGTTGATCATTGTCATCAAGTCGGGACCTATCTATGTAACACAAAGCATTTTTCCCAGTCTTATTTCCCTCGAACATGTATAGATCGGAACCACCTTCTCGCTGATATTGTAAATATTACTGATAACAGCCTTTTTCGTGGAACTTTAGCTAACATTGTATACCAGGAATTTATTTTTTGTGACACAGCAGCTAACACTGTATTGAAACCTCTTGTTTTCTAGCAATGTGTTTTGTTCATATTAATCACTAGCGTTTTGTTCACTTCCGATGTAGCACATTTGCTTTTGTACCACTCCCCCCTATAATGCCTTTGGCCCTGAGGGTATTAAAAATAAATAAAAAAAATAATTAAATAAACAGCGGTCTAGTTCCAGACCACACTCACCGACTGGAACCGCGTACACGGACCCAAGACTCGACAACGGTGCTGCTAGTTCATGCGACCGCCTCTGAATCCACCTTTCCTAGCAAAGCTGTGCAACTGATTTTGGTTGTAGTAGCCTCGACACAGGCAGCTTTTTTTTTCAGTGCGAAACATGCTTTGCTGATTCGAGAGACTACTTTCGTACCTCCTCAAAAAAAAAAGTTCATGTGTCCATTGATCAGATCGATCCCTGCCCACACCCCCGCACAAAAGCCTAATGCGCGAACCATTAGCACTCGCTTTTTCGTTTTTATTGCCAGACACAACATAGCAATACAGAACAACCTTGGCGTTTGCACACAATAACGTTTTGATATTGTGTGTAAACGTTAAATATGTGTTATTATTAGGCCACACTCAAATGCGAGAGCGCACCCTCGTGCCAGCGGCAACTATAGCCCTTAGAGACGATTCGCACGTGCGAAATAAGTATTAATCGCGAGCGCCAAGTCGCATAGCAATAACTTGCTTATTGAGGGATTGAAAAAAATCTTTTATATTCGATGAGACGACTCTTTGGCCTAACACAAGGAATGGGAAAAGGAAGAAAGTGTGTCAGGAGCGGAAAGTACGCTGCGGTGAGCTGCATCTACAGCCGGTGTAACAGCCCGAATTCTCTGGAAAAAGGCAAAACGCACGAGCGGCAGCCCACGCCTCGAGACTGTGTTAGACCCCTACACCGCCTCTAGGGATTGGCCCACATTGCCCTGTCTGTAAAGAAAATTAGGAGGACGTTCGCCACACTTGGTTGTCGTGCCGCGCGATGAAGAAAAGGACGCAAGAAAAGCAGTCGAACTCGTGCTAAAAAATTCAAACTACATTTATGAAAACAAAAACCAAACTGCGACCACACAGAGCGTTACGGCACATGACATGACAGACATAATATGCTAGAAGAACTAAGGTTGATAGGAGTCCGATAAACAAACAGGCAAAAGAGCTCCCGGTACGGTGTACAAGAGACGAGGGTTGCCGAATTGAGGATCGATGACGGGACGACGTCGGATACGCCTCGATGTTGGATGGTGATGAAATGGCTCTTGGCGAAGCGGAGACGACCGCTCAGCAGTCAGTCCTGCATCCGAGCCGCAGTGCGCGTTGCAGGAATGGTCAGCTTGCCCAGCGGACAGCTTGTGCTCGAGCCACAGTGCTCGGCGCATATGCGCCATTAGCCAGGCCACGAATGGCGCTCCGCTGAACAGCTGACCGAGGAGACGCCTTGCCCGCGATCCGCAATGCTTGCGGCAAGGAGTAGCACAGCAGACCAAGACACGCTCCGAGCTGCAGTACTCGTGCTGGCGAACGCCTTGGCCAAGGGCAACGGTCGGGCGGCAGCTCCATGGACGGCCACGTTCCTTGGAGCCTTCATTGCCGTCGTCCGACACGTCGGCCTGCTGTCTTCCGTCTCCCGCTGACTAGGCGCGTGTATCGCCACAAAGAATATCGCCACGTGCTCGCCATACGTGGCCCAATCATGGCATGACGCATCTTCGGAATACCACTGGGTCATCGCTGATTTGGTGAGATCACTCACACGCGGGGTCCAATCGTGAAAGAACCCGTGTACACTTCGTCGTCGGCGGCGTCGTTTTTAGGGGCGAAGCACCTTAGGGCCGAGCCTTGTCCCTCCCTCGTCGTCGCCCGTCGTCCGTAGCTCTGGTTTGCATGGAGTCCGCTAGGGGCGCTGCGGTACACAAGGGCGTTCGTTCCCGACGCGCGCTGTCTTTCTCTCTTCAGCCATTGATGATAACGGTCGCTTCTGATAACGGCTCGCCCGCTATAGATGAAAAGGCGAGAGTGGCGGCTAAACTGCAAGCGGAGTCGAGGGCTCGCAAAGCATCTGCAGCACGGTGACGCAGACAACAAGCGGACCCGGAGTCTAGGGCGTGGGAAGCGGCAGCAAAACGGCAACGCCGGCAAGCGGACCAGGAGCTGAGGGCTCGCGAAGCTGCAGCAGCACGGCAATGCCGGCATGCTAACCCGGACCTCAGGGCTCGCAAAGCTGCAGCAGTATGGCAACGCCGGCAAGCGAACCCGGAGCTGAGGGCTTGCCAAGCTCGTGCTTGAACCGAGCATCGGCACCACCAACCTCAGGTAGAGAATGCTTCCGGCGTTTTGCCGCCGCTTCCCATGCTCTAGCATGTACGGGGGATTCACGGTTACCCGAATTATCCCCCGGTGCTTCGCCCACTCATCATCATTCACTTCGTGGATATGCGGTGATTTTCTTTCACTCATTGCACTGTCCTTTTCTCGTTACAGCTAACGCTACGTAAAGGTAAATTGTGTGCCGACATTGTGCCACCTTCAGGACCCACTTGTGACGCAAACAGGTTGTAAGTTTCCTTTGCTTGAATACAAAAAAGTTAGTTCTCATTCCGTAGCCGTCGTCTTAGTTCTATCGCCCCAGACGCATTCGCGTCACACACGCAGTTGCTCTACACTGTAAAAAATATCTGTGAAATAACACAACAAAGAAGAAGATTTTCTGTTTTGGGTACTGAAATGTTCTTGGAAGTAAAAATAACAGAAATTTCTTTCTTTAGAAGACAAGTTTTTTCAGTTAGCGCTATATATGCACTTTTCCTTGAATTTAACAGAAAATGTTTACACAAGAAACATGATCGTTGTTGAATTTAACAGAAATGCCGGATGGTGAGGATATTATATTAACATCATTTGTTTTTAGGCTCTCTTTACCTTCATAAATTATTTCACAAACACCTCTGCAGAAGATGTGGTTCGATACACTAATATTACAACAAGAAACCTCTTCGCAGACCTCAGAAGAGTCGGTATAGGGAGGCTTTGGAACGATACGTTATGGTATACGGTCCGGAGCGGAGAATTTCAAATGAATTTCGGTCACCTGGGGCTGTTTACTCTGCATGCCTCCATTAGAATGCATGTGGCCTATGCAGTCAGGATTCGATCCCGCGTCCTTGGGTTCAAAAACGGAATGCTACAGCTACTAAGCCACTGAGAGTTGACGCATAAAGAGTGTGCACATACGCGCCATCTCCCAAGCTTCAAAAACCGCACTCCATAAAACATACGTGAGCAAGCTGTCCGCGTATGCGGACGGCTGGCTCACGGACGACTCGCATATATATATATATATATATATATATATATATATATATATATATATATATATATTCTCTTTATTTATGGAAAAATACCTTCCAGGCCTCAACTGAGGCCTGTGAGGAGAGCAGTCCTAGGAAACGCACAGAAAATACTTAGAATATATATATATATATATATATATATATATATATATATACAGGGTGTCGCAGCTATCACGCAGCAGGGTTTAAAAAGAGGCACGGCGTTACGCGAAGCAAACCTAGTGCGTATTGTTTCCAGTGCAGTGGAGTAGCCGCCAGTAATTTTTTCGTTCCTGAGATTTTATTAGGTAATTGTAATTAATTATCTAATTAGAGATGTACTGTCCTAATTATCAAAGTTTCAATGAGAAAGTTGTAGAGCAACATGAAAAACTCCCTATACAACTTTCTGTTGCTCAATACGGGCTACATAAAAGTGTTTTACTGAGTGTGAAAGAAGCCAGCGAATACACGCACAATTGCCGCGCGACTGGCCGCTCGAGTCACTTTGCGTGTATTCGCGGGCTTCTTTCACGCTCGGAAAAACACTTTTATGTAGCCCGTATTGAGCAACAGAAAGTTGTATAGGGAGTTTTTCATGTTGCTCTACAACTTTCTCATTGACACTTTGATAATTAGGACAGTACTTCTCGAGTTAGATAATTAATTACACTTAGCTAATTAAATCTCAGTAACGAAAAAATACTGGCGGCTACTCCACTGTACTGGAAACAATGCGCACTAGGTTTGCTTCGCGCAACGCCGTTCCTCTTTTTTAAATCATGCTGCATGATAGCTGGGACACCCTGTAAGCACCTAGTGCAAGAGCTTTAGAAATATTTATGCTGCTCTTTACAGTAAAACACATCAACTTAAATGAATAAAGCACGCGTCACGCCAGCTTCGGCGCCTATTTGCTGCCCTCATACCGGCAACACCGGGGAGACGTCGCTCAAAGTCATCGCTCATCTCGTAGCTCGCAAGCGGTACGACTTGTAGGCGACGAGCGAACGCGACAGCCATCTCCATCGCGTCGCTGTCGCGCGCAAGATCGCGTGCATGCGCTTTATACTTTACCTCGATGGCAGTAGCGATATAACAGCGCAGCGTACTGATTATAACTTTCTTCAGACAGCCGTCGTGCACACCAACTGCGACCGGTTCGTTACGCAAATTCAATACAATAAAAAAGAAACCGAAACTAGGCGAAAACGAAACCGAACTACATTGCGGAGGCAGCGGAGTGACACAACATTCGTTTGCGGAAGCTTAACTTTGGCCGCTTAGCACACTTATACATTGCGTGAATTTGCGTCATCAGTTGCGTTAGCGTCTTTGTTCCCTTGCGGTTGCTCTGCAAGTCGATGTTGGCTTTATCGCGAGCTGCTCGTTAACGGAAGTCGTTGAGTACGTGTATGATTGGCTGCTTATAGCAGCATCGTGTATTTGGTGTCTTGTGACTTGCTATTGCTGCTTCTGGGAGAAATTTGGAGCGCTCAACGAACGAGACCGCACCGCGCTCGTCCACGCTGAAACAAGGTAAGGGTAGTACCTATTTCTCACTTCGATTTGCTTACGGCCACGACGAAGCTCTGTTAGCTCGCAAGCGGTAGTTCCTTGTCTTGTATAGCGGAATGGGCTTGGCCACCGCAACTCCTGTAAATACCCCAACTAGTTGTAGGGCTACATTGAACAAAGCCTTCCTGCTGGCACCTTATGCGGTCATGAGCTAGGCCTTCCTTTTTGCAGCGGTCATGTGTAACATTCGGGGATTGAATCGCAAACGTCGTGTTTGAAATTGTGCTGTGTTTGGAGTTAAGACTTCGGTATACTCCGACGTTCGCGCCGCACGCGCGCCGGTTGTTGGTCACGTCAGTTGGCGATGTCGCGCCAGGCGCATAGTCGGGCATTCGGGCGGCGTGACGGCTGAGGTAGCGGCGGCAGCGGAGGAGCGCATGCCCAGAACGTCTCCCTCCCTATGCGAGAGCGGGAACCGCTCTGGCGGGGCCAACGCGCTCGGCGCGAAATAGAGACCGGCCCATCCCGTACCGGGAGCCGTTGAAGCGCGCCGAAAGCCGCTGAACGCGCTGCCGGTCGAGTTCCGCCGCAGTGTAGTTTCGCCCTTTGGCCAGCGTGACGTTGCTAAGCCGCGCGCGCGCGCGCGCCTTGTCGGAGTATATCTGCGCCTTTAGTGTAACTGTAACGTCGCCTGTACTCGCTGAATGAAGGGCTTTGAAGGGTAGCTGGTGGAATGCGAAGGACGGAACGAGAACGTAGGTAGTTTCATAATGAAAGCTTAGATCCGTGCATGCGAATGCTCAAGCGAAGGTGGCGGCGGCCAGCGACGAGTGGTGCTGTCGGGCGAAACACGTTGCATGTGTTTTCGTATTCGCTCGGATCGGCAGCCACAGAAAATTTCGTTCGTCGCCCGGAAGTCCCCACGAGATTATATCCAGACTATCGATGGCCGTTTTCAATTTGTCACATAGCTCCGCCAATGTGTTCTGTCTTCGTCTCGGCAAGCACGTCAAGTGCACTTTAAGAACCCTAGGTGGTAGCAATTTCCGGAGCCGTCTCTACGGTGCACCTCATTGCTGATCTCTCTTTGGGACGTTAAACGCCATGAAAGTTTTAGGTAGCAAACATGGATAGTGAACGCTTATTGAGGCGGCCTGCAACAGTTACCGTTCTTTAAATGCGGTGTCAGGAAAGTTTCCACCATGAGTAGGTCATATTTATTGTGTGTTTTAGAATTGCGCGGAGGTTAGTTCCGTCTGAGAGTACAGTATATATTCCTTAAGTGAGCCCTGCGGCGCGTTTTCCCTTTGAGATCGCGCAATCGGTGCATTCCGCATGTGGAACCATATTTTAAGTTAGCTATGAGCGCATGCCCTCAGCATTCAGTCTTTAAAAGACGTTGTGTGGTGGGTTAGCTTTTAGTATTGTGTGTAACAGTAATTGTCGGGTCATCTGACCATTTCAGTGTGCACGAAACATCCCAGTCAAGTAATTGAGAGCATTCAGTTGTTCCAGAACCAAGGGTAGTACAAGGCAACTGGGCATATCGAACCAGCTTTCTTTTTTTAAATTTATTTTTCTGCAGTAGTAAAGTTACTCTTTCTCCAGTAGGTCCTTCGTTTTAAGGACTGTGTGTCGCTGCCATCATATGCAATAAAACTGGGCAAAACTAATTTTAATTAGTTAAATAATTTTTAGATGCGTCGGTTCTATGTTGATCCTCGCTTCTTTCCTGCAGTTGGAACTTTATCCAGGGTTACCACTCATGCTGACTTAGTGGCCACAACAGAAATTCGTTTTTGGTTCGGAACCAGTCGAGCATAACCGTGTGTGGCTCCCGGCTAACAGAAACTCAAGGTGATGACTTCACAATCCAGGTGAGCTGTTTTAAACATTTCATCCCTAGCTTTTCTAAGATGCCTGCTAAGCTTGTTTGCACCTTCAGATAATACATAAAAGGAGTCGGGATTCGAAGCACTTTTGCTCTCAACGGCCACATTTGACAACGAAGTTAATGAAGCTGAAGTGCTAGCTCCGAAATATCTTTCCCACTCACTTTTAGTAGCACACAGTGCAAGTGTGTAATTCCCTTTTTGACCATTGTAAATAGTAAATTTTAATGAGAATTGTACCACTTTCTGCACATGTTTGTAAATAAGTTGCAGATTGTAGATATAAAAGCATTCCAGTAAACCTATCGAGTTGTTTATGTAGCTTTGTTTTTTTTGTCAAGCTGCCACCATGTGATAGCTGCAGCCAAAGATGTGTAAGAAAATGTAAGTACAGCGCTCTGTATGAATTATGATTTGGAACATTTCCTATGACGCAAAATTCGATGCTAATTTCTGTGGAATTTTAAATTCATTGTTGTTGCAGAGGTCAAGTCCACTCAAGTGCCCCGTAATATGCAGAATGGCATACAAGTGCAGCATATTGCAAGCAGTTGCCAAAGCTTTGCCTCAGTTCTTGAAGCATGCATCTGCTTATAGTCAGATGAAGAGGCCAAAGGTGAAGAAATGTCTCAAAGAAATTGAACAAGCCAAGAACTGTCTCAAGAGTGTGACACCAGAACATGAAGGTGCACCTGTTCTCCTCCTTGCCCTGTTTGACGAGGATGAAGAGCTCATCTACAAGACTGTTGAGGCAAGCTTAAAATTTTCTCTTCTGCTGCCATCTGGCAGAGAAGTGCTTGTGCATGTAGAATTCAGGTGTACATTGCATGTATGTATAAAAAATTCCACTCTCCATACCTGCATTATTTTACTGGCAAAATGTTACAATATAGTTAGGGCGGTGATATTTAAAATCTGCTGTCATATTTTTTTTTCAGTCTTTTTGAGCTTTGCACATTTTGTTTATTCAAGGTAGAGTGCTTTGAGAGAGACTCTGGGAGTATGTGTCAAGAAAAATACAGTAGTATGGCACTGACGTATAAAGTGTTCAAAACAATTCACGCAAAATGGTTTAAGGCCTCGTCCTACAGAATATTCAGCGTTGGCGTTGTCAGGGAAAAATCACGAGCATGCCTCTGGCAGGGCACTGATTGGCCGGTGGATTGTGTGGTGTTGCGATAATGTATAAAACGGCGGAGTTGGCAGGACCAGCCAGCTCATCTGACTTCATTGAGATGGGAGGTCGAAATGGAAATCGTACTCTCAGGGCCCCTTGGATCCCCTATTGAGACACTGCTCCAGAGGCACATTCGTATGGTTTGGTTAAAGTGGCACTTCATATCTGGTAGTCTCGCGAAATCTGGTAGCTTGTAGGCTAATAAGTTTGTGCGAGATGATATATCGGCACAAATTAAGGGATTATGAAGTGAGTAGAAAAGTGCACGTGATGTATGCAAATGAGGGTCTGCAGACGGGAGCCGTTAAAGCAGTTGCACGATACCCTTTAGGGCACAGCTTAGGTGTCCCCCAAATTTTGGTAGTGATAAATTTCTTATAAAAATATCTCTTTAGTCTACCTTAGAAACAAATATGACTGCAACGATTAAACGTTTCTGTATGGTTTAAAGACATTGTTCTCTGCCTGATTTTATGTCTTAATGTAATTGTGAAGCTGATAACAAAAGCAGTCTTCACAAGTGTTTTGGCTTTTGCATGTGGTTTATCTTGTCATCTTTATATGATGGATGGCCTGTAATAAAAGTAATTACTCTTTAGCATCCACGCAAGCACAACCACACAGCTACACAGGAAAGCTGTGCAGCTTCCACACAAACTACGCATTTGAATATGAATTCGTCCCGGTGCATATTTGAACCCAGAACCTTGATAGATTCACCTAAACATCGGTCTCATCCATGACATGTATCTTAGTTATTTGGGTGCTTCACAGGTGCAGCCATGTCATCTGCTACTATGTCCAAATATACTGCATATCTCGTCCATGGTTGAACAAGATTTTGAAAGCGTAAAAATGCAATTGCTTTGCATAGAGTATGATCGTGTACATTCGAACAGGAGTTGCCACAATCTCATTTCTATTTCATGCACCAAGATACCAGTTCTTGAACGCCTTCCCTCTGTCTTGCTTTGCTCATTTTGCAGGAGACCGCCCATGATGATGACTTGGGAGACATGCCAGTGACGCCCATAATATGTATGAAAGGTTAGATTTTGGAATCATTGACCATCTCTTGGTGTACTGATGTTCCTTTATTCTCTTTTTTCTAGGACCAGGTCTCTTTGAGGCAGAAATGTTTACTGTCTGTGTGGATGGTGTTGTGATATTGACTACTCAGCGGGCTGCAGCTTTCAAAGTCATGTTCCTCTTATACTTCGTTCTTAACATAGAGTATCCACCTGAAGTGGCTTTGACACTGGAGTTTGTGCAGAGGTGAGATCTTTCCCGATGTATGTTCTCATTGACCTATTGCATTTCTTACGGTTGCACATATTGCTGGTAGGCTGTTTTAAAGTTACTGCTTTTAGGCCTTTAGAGAGGGTGGGGAAAAACTTTAAAAATTGGGGTTGCTAGCGATTTTAACCCTTTAGGGACCGCAGAAAAACAGGCAATTCTGGGAGGTGCTGGAAATATATTTAATACTATTGAACTGTCTTGCTATAACATATATCAAAATGGAGCTATGTTAATATATAACATATTTTCAGGGACGAAAACTGAAATTTTATACTTAAGTTAAGAAGTCTCGATACTAAAACTTTCTAAAACCAAAGTTGAATTGCTTCAATATCGAAATAAAACAAAAAAATTCTAGAATATACAAAACACGATACACCTACTCTTTTCTGAGACAAAAAACAATTAGTCTTTATCCACAACTTTACTGCTTCCTTGCACCTGTATTCGCCACTAGGTTCTGTGCTCAGTGCTCGTTCCACTCAAGGGAACATTCATGAAAATGTTCAAACACAAATTTACTTTGCATTTACTGCAAGAAACAGTACGCACCTAGATTTTCTTCCGTTAAGAGCACAGCTTGGTAGTTTCTGAATATTTTGCAGCTCATAGAGCTGGTGTTTTATAGAGGGTGGTGGAGGAGTGCGAGCTTGCTAGGCAGCAAAAAATGACGGGTGTAACTCTGACAGGTGGAAGCTGGCTGCAGATATGGCCGTGCACTGATTGGCCGTAGGGTTGTGTGACATCACGAGAGCAAATGACCTGTCCATATTGGGAGGAGCTGCTGCCTTGCATTTGTTCAGTGAATGCTTCAAACAGCATCTAAGCTTTGGGAGTACACATTATTAGCCCGGTTGCATTCTTAGTACATTAATCCTGCCTCTTATTTTGTTTCTTTAAGGGCAATCGCGGGCATCAACCCGGAAAGAAGCACAAAGGCACGACGAACGTCGAAGAAGCAGTATTGTTTGTCGCCAAAAGTCGCTGCCTTGGCAAATGCCCTGGATCAATACAAGTTCGAAGCTTGAGTTTGACCTTTAATAAACAGTAAAATTTGGAAGTTCAAACTGTTGCCTTCAACTCTGTTAGTGAATATAAAACTCTGGTTATAGTGCTAGCACTATGCATGGGAAATTGGGGCTGCACGCTGCTGCCTTTGCAGATGATGGCACATACACAGCAAAAGTATCCAAGTGTAAGTCAAGATATCTACTCAGTTAAGGAAAGAACAGAACCCATTTTTCTTAAATCTGCAAGATAAATTCTTTAGCACTATCTCTCTCTCTCTCTCTCTCTATATATATATATATATATATATATAAAAGCAAGGAAGAGAAAATTTGTGTAGAATTACAGAAAAGGCATTAACGGAAGCATTGTGTAGAATCACAGAAAAAGCATTAACAAAAGAATTGTGTAGAATTACAGAAAAAGCATTAACGGAAGCATTGTGTAGAATCACAGAAAAAGCATTAACAAAAGAATTGTGTAGAATTACAGAAAAAGCATTAACAGAAAAATTGTGTGCAAATACAAAAAGCCTGTTTTTTAAAGAAGATATCGGCAACAGGAAATCTCTGTAGAAGTACAGAAAAGCAATAACAGACAATATATGCAAAATTACTGCTAAATGGAAAACGGAAAACAGACAGGAACAGAACTGTTATGTCACTAAATTTGCCATGCATTTTCAGTTTTTTTCACAAATTTTTTTTTACAGTGTACGTTGGCTCATGTGGTAACACTTTGCTGGACCACTACATGCACTGAACAGCGAGCAAAGCTGCAAATACTTCGCATAGCATTGATTCCAATAGTGCGTGGGATGCGCATAAATTTTGTTGTTGCTGCTGTTGTGTGCGAGTCCGTTATCTTTACGTATAACATGCAGTTGCGCTGAGCTTCTTAAACATGAAGAACCTATTTTAGCCGTAACACAGTGTTCCTGACGCTCCCGTTGGCGATTGTGACAACGTTCAGATTTAAGTGCACTTAACTGCTATCGGATAATACAATAACACATGAAACGGTATAACTTAAGCCTTAAAGCGATCGGAGGTCCTCACTGTGAAGTGTAGCGAAAAATGTAACAGTGAATGAACCCACTTAGTCAATGCTACAGAGGGCTCATCAACGAATATAACTGCGCGCTTTCTGACAAGGAAAGCCTCAGTTATTTCGCGCGTTAGTTTATTTCTGTTTTAAAACAGAACTGAATTGTCACTTGGCTAACCATTGCAAAAGCTGTCATTGTGAACCTGGGGCGGAATTCACTAAGCGAACTTCAAAACAAATTTTGGCGTAAGAAAAATCTTATGAAAGAAGCGTATTCACAAAGCTAAAACTGTTCGTAAGATCAGCAAGCTTGCGATGCCCGCCGTTGCAAATACGAGCGCTGTAGTGAAAAAAATGCATCTATGTAAGGGTAGCACAGGTACGAACTTCAGTACTTCCGCCAATAGTAAGCGTAAGTCGATTCACAAAACCTAAACAGCCGTTGCAGATGACGACTTAAGAAGAAATTTCTGCGAGTATAGCAGTCTTACGAACATCATTATGCCTATTTGCGCCGCTCGAACTGACGCAGGTAAGAGGTAGAACGCAATGTTGCGGCTGATTGGCCAGAGGTCACACCTGATAGCAGAGGTTGGCGCGTGCTTATACCTTTGTGGCGCACTCTAATTTGTCATCTCAAAGTTCATTGAGCTGGTTCAGTGCATAATTATATAGAACGTGCGCTGCTGTGGAAGGCAGTAACATTAATGCTGCGCGGCGAACTTCTGCCTAATGTCTGATAGGCCGTGTTTCTGTATGCGCGCAGTATATCCTGCATTTTCATACTCGGGATGATACTCTATTGGGTGTTAGCACGCATAAGTGCAGTGTCCGTCCATGAAAACCTTCAAGTTTGTCATTCATGTGTTTGGAGCACAATTCTATCGTATTTTTTTTCTAGTTTGAGCTTCCTCTTGCTCATAGGGCTGCGGATGCTTATTTTTTCAAACGCTTTAAGGCTATAATTCTCCATGCGAGATGAAACAATGAAAGAGCGCCTAAACGTTGCATATATATATATATATAGTTATCAAAACTTGTTGCTGCTGCACAATTAAATGTCGTCTTCTGTGCTGTTAGCCTCATCTTTCTAATATATAGCTCATACTTTAAATTCAGCACAAAGTTGAAGCGACGTAGTGTATGTGCCCAGGGTGTTGCTCATTATGTCGCCTACGGTGTGAACCAACGTATGCGTACGGCGGATGGCAATCCTGTCTATGATATGACGCGGGACGTCGATACAATGAAATAAAAAAGACAGAAATGGCGTATGAAATGACGTACCACCATTGTGATGATGTGAAATAAAATGCCTCTCGCGAACGAAGGGAATAATTGTCGCATGCGTCCAAACACACACGCACGGCAAAAAAAAAAATGCGCCAGCAGACGACAGCCATCGTATTCCTATGATTGGCCGGAGATGCTTATTCTAAACCCCAGACTAACATCAGTTCAGGGCGAAATGACGTCACTCACGTCTTTCAGTCTCTTCGTGCGATGTTCTTTCTATAGTTGCCTCCTCGTACTTACTCTCACCTAAGAAACCTTTCATTGGCGTTTGTGAATCCAGCGCAAGAATTTTCGTCCAGCCGGCAACATTCTTACGGTGCTCCGCGCCTGCTGTGGATGTGATGCGGCGGGTCAGGTAAACATTACGGCGCGAAAAAGCCGGTCACAGTGGCCCGGTATCGTGAAGTGAACAATGTGGAGCGCGCCCGACGCTAAGCGCGGTCACTAAAGCACGTCGTATCAGCAAGATCAGCATTGA